>NC_089834.1:14754983-15007483 GCF_035046505.1 Tiliqua scincoides
TACCAGCTATGCAATCAGTCCAGTAAGAGACAAAGCTCAAATTAAGCCCACCGTTACGAGAGAGGCTTAAAACAAGAAGCATCCTATGCGCTGGTGTGGAGGAAGCAATAAGGATTCCCCCGTGCCATATTACCCATCCAAAGTCACCTCTCATGGCATTGGACATGCCAGCGTCACCAATCAGTAGAATTCAGCACCATTATAAACAACCCTTTATGTGCTGGGATTAGAATATTTACTGATAATAAATTCTACCTGACTTGCACCATTGGAGGGGAGCTGATCTCCCTTTTGAGTCTCCTGTTATTCCCCACATAAGAACATCAGAAGAGCCCCCCAGGATCAGGCCAAGGGCCCATCTAGTCCAACTTCCTATATCTCACAGTGGCCCGCCAGATGGCTCAAGAAGCACAACGAAAGACCTGCATCCTGGTGCCCTCCCGTGCACCTGACATTCTGAGGTAGTCTAGTTCTAAAACCAGGAGGTTGCACAAACCCATCCCAGCTTCCTCCATCAATCTGTCCAATCCACTTCTCAAGGCATCTAGGCCTTCGGGTGCCGTCACCACATCATGTGGTAAGGAGTTCCACAGACTAATGACACGCTGTTTTCTTTTGTCTGTTTTAACTCTCCTGACACTCTCAATGGGAACCGCCTCCACTGTTCCCATCCAGAGAGGATTCTCATGATCTTTGAAGGTGGGTCCATATGATCCCTGATTGTAGATCGGGGGAGGGGGGGCAGGTTAGTGACAACCTGAACTGGAGAAAGGGAAGGGCCACAGCTGTGTAGCAGAGCCTCTGCACTGCATGTAGAAAGTACCATGTTCAATCCCGGGCGGGATCTCCAGGTAGGGCAGAAAAAAATTCCTGTCTGAAATCGCCCAAGAGCCACTGCCAGTCCATGAACTATCCTGGCCTGGACAGGCCAAGGAGAGGACTCAGCTGGCAGTAGCCTCATACGCGCTGAAAGGAGGGCTTGCGAGCGCATTGCGAGCCTGCCGGCCGCGAAGCAGAACCGGTTAAACATTTCTTTGACACCAGTCTTTGAAAGCGAAAGGATTGCGGAGTGCAAAGAACAGTCCCTGGATGACGTCCCTGCTTTGGACAGAAGCCATCAAGGAAGTCTTTGCAAAGCAAAATGCCTTGTAAGGAGTGTGTGTTTGTGTGTCCATCATGACTGCCTGTGAGTGTGACCAGGGGCCAAGGACCTGAGCTGCAAATGCAACAAAATAAGGTGCAGGTGGGGGGGAGGGGAGGGGGAAGGCATCTTTCAATGCTTCTCTCTGGAACAGATCTCCTTGCCAGAGGAAATCTAGCACCTCAGGGAGCGGGTCAGGACAGAACTTTCCTCCCGCATTTCCATTTTGCTTACTTGTGAGTTGTGTGTTTATATATGGGAGATGGTTTTAAAAAACTCCATTCCCCACTCACAGCCTGAACAGAGACAGTCCTACTTCACCACATCGTTCTGTTGACTCCGGGACAAGTCCCTGCCTGGAGGCTTACAAAGGCAGACAGATTGACACACAAGGACAAGGGTGGAGAGGATAAGGAAGTCCCCAATTAACCCCTGCTAATTGGGTAAGAGGCACTTTTTCAAGTGGGTGCTCCTTTTTTTAGCAGGGGGAGAGTAACTGGCCCACCTCAACCCAGCACTGTCTGTTCTAGTGGCTGTCTGCTGGTATTCCTTGGCATCTTTTTAGATTGTGAGCCCTTTTGGGACAGGGAGCCATTTAGTTATTTGATTTTTCTCTGTAAACCGCTTTGTGAACTTTTAGTTGAAAAGCGGTATATAAATACTGTTAATAACAATAAGGAAGTACAAGGCAGGAAAGGAGCCTGAATTAGGACAAATCATGGCAGATGTGGGAAGACACTGGAGGAAAAGGGTGTCTTAAGGTGCTTTTATAGAGCAGAGAGTGTGTGCCACGCGGCTGTCTGAGGGCAAGACAGAAAGGCTGAGCTTCTTGCACCCAGGAGATGGCTCCACTTTGCCCTACTTCAGAACCCAATTACTGGCCCATCCTTGCTCTGCAAAATGCCTCTGACCAGACCCTCTGGATCCTTGTCTGTTCACGCTATTTAGTCACCAACGGGCCAAGACACTCATGCATGTACTGTGAAAGACAGGCCCACTTTGCATCTCCCCAACTGGAGCTTGGGCTAGGGCCGGCCCATCACGAAGCTGACTGAGGCAGCTGCCTCAGGCAAAGGTCTGGTTTGGTGCCTACTAGCTACCTCCATCCATCCAACTCTGCTGCCCCCACGGAAGGGGTACAGTACTGTTTGCAAGCAGCAGGTCCCATTTTTAATGTTCAGAATCTCCGGGTACAGATGGAGGTGAAACCCTCCTCCAAGCACTGGACAGCCATTGTCAGTCACCTTAGACAACACTGAGCTGGACGGGCCAGAGATCTGACTCCACAGAAGGCAGCTTCTTCCTCTCTAAGTTTGAAAAGAATTGAATGGAGCAGAAGAGAATGTGTGTAGAGGGGAAGGAAGCAGAAGTGTGGAGCAGACAAGAGAGGTGGGCTAGAGTCCTCCAACCCTCCACTTCCTTTTTCCTCCTTTCCCACGTCCTCTTCTGTACCACTTCTCCCTACACTTCCTTTTCAAATTCAGGGGACAGTGGAGGTGGGGGCACTGCCAGGTTAAGGAAGGCAGCATTTGACGCTTCTAGACACAATGCAAGGCTGGGGGGGGGGGAGAGCATTTGGCAAGCCAGTTGCAGTGCAGTACCCCTTGGGGCCCCTTGGGCTTGCTCCCTTTCAAAAGGGACACCAACAACCACCCTGTTTGGCCAATCAATACAAGTCGGGTTCCACCGCAGGCCACCCTGACCTGACAAAACCGGTCCAGTTTTGGAACCAGTCCAACTGGGGCAGCGTCCCGTTATAGCTTCCCTTCCCGAGAAGGGAACAGATGGCGCAGCACTGAAGAGGGTCAAATGCATTAATTTGGAAGCGCCGGGGCTCCAAGAGAGATGAGGGATGCCTTGTCCCCAGCCCCTAAAAATCAAGGTGCCCAGAATAGCCCATTTGCACGCAAAAGCTCTTGTGAATAGATGGGTTATAACCCATTTGCACAGGTTGTCCCTCCAGCAAATCACGGGGTTTGCAGTCTGGTAGAAACAATCCAGTAAACCTCTATAAACGTCATTCAACGGGGCTGCAAAAGCCCCCAAACTCATCTCCTCCTGTTCTTGCTCTCCTGTTTGAGACCTTCTATTGGCACCTCTGATTAATGTGCCAATTTTATCTCATTTGTGATAAACTCCACCTGCTTCCCAACATGTTCTACCTCCTGGTCCTCTAGAAAAAGAAAACTTGGGGGGCGGGGCGCTTAGGGATTTTTTCTCCCCCTAAATGTTTTTTTTTCTTTTTGGCTCTATGTTAACTCAAAAACGCACCAAGTTCTGGCAGACATTTCACGAATTAGTGCCCGATGCCAAGTTATTCCAGGTTTGGAGGACACAGGATATCTGGGGTCCAGCGTTGCGTAACCCATCGAGCGCATGTAACTTTGTGGGAGGCGATAAAGAGCATATATCCAGTCTGATGTATTAAAAATAAAATACAAAATTGAAATGAATGGGGACCCATCTGAAATTGACTCACGACCCACAGTTTGAGAAACACCGCTCTAAGGTTTCAAACGCAGGTTTTCCCTCCAGTCCTACCTGGAGGTGCTGTTGGAGACTGAAACTGGGAGCATCTGCATTCAAAGTGCTCCACCACTAAGTAACGAACTCCCCCCAGAAACTAAAGGGATTCTTCGGGGTCGGTAATGGTGGACAAGTGTCTCTGAAAGACACTGTACCGCTCTTCCACACACCGCACAAGCATGGGGAGAGTCCTGGATTTGTCCTTGGGTGCGCTCTCAGCCCCTGGGACAAACCAAACTGTCACACCCAGACCCTGGGTGGGGGAACCTACAGGGTGCAAAGATGCATCCAAGTTAGCCAAGCAAGGCAGATCCAAGTTGCAGGACCATGGAGAGCTCAGAAAGAAGACCCGCTCTCTGACCAGGTCCAGAAATGGACTGAGGACTTAAGAACACAAGAAGAGCCCTGCTGGATCAGGCCAAAGGCCCATCTAGTCCAGCTTCCTATATCTCCTAGTGGCCCACCAAGTGCTTCCACCACCACTCCCAGACTCAGACTCCTTAAGAAAGAAAGTCTCCAAGGGGCAGCCCTCTGATCTAAAACCTCACACTTCTCCTCTCCACCAAGTCCCGCCAGGTTGTAACAGGCGCAGGTGTGCAGAAGCTGGGAAGCACGAGGACTCTAGTGTGCAACAGAGCAGTACTTGGGGCTCAGAAGGTGCTTTTTAGGGAGGAGTCCCATCCTGGGCCTACGTCATGCCTTGGCCCAGTCTCAAGTCCCAGGACTGGGTCCTGGTTTACAGGGGAAAAACAAATAACTAATGGCTCAAATAATTTAATAATGAGCAAATACTAATTTTAGTAAATTAAAATTACTTTCAGAGTTGCCCCTAGTCTGTAAGTATTTTATAGCACGGCTGCGAATACCGCAATCGGGGTACAATCCAAGTTAATAACTTGAACCAGGGGACATCCACTAAAATTGAGTGTTGGGAGAGTTAGAACAGACAAGAGAAAATATTTCTTTACACAGCATGTGGTTGGTCTGTGGAACTCCTTGCCACAGGATGTGGTGACGGCATCTGGCCTGGACGCCTTTAAAAAGGGATTGGACAAGTTTCTGGAGAAAAAATCCATTACGGGTTACAAGCCATGATGTGTATGCGCAACCCCCTGATTTTAGAAATGGGCTATGCCAGATGCAAGGGAGGGCACCAGGATGAGGTCTCTTGTTATCTGGTGTGCTCCCTGGGGCATTTGGTGGGCCACTGTGAGATCCAGGAAGCTGGACTAGATGGGCCTCTGGCCTGATCCAGTGGGGCTGTTCTTATGTTCTTAACTACAATTCCCAGGAGGCCTTGCAGGTCTCTTGTGATCTGGTGTGCTCCCTGGGGCATTTGGTGGGCCGCTGTGTGATACAGGAAGCTGGACTAGATGGGCCTATGGCCTGATCCAGCAGAGCTGTTCTTATGTTCTTATGAATAATAACCCAAGTTAACAATCCAAGTTAATCAGAAGAGCGAAAATCTCTGCTTTTCTTGTTCAAACAGGAGTAAGTTCCTAGTCTCTCTGGGCTGCAATGCTAACCTGAAAGGTACATGGATTTGCCAACTGTCCCAAAAAAGTTAAAACAATAGACAGTGATGCCACTGGGGTTTGGGTGACCCAGTGCGGGAGCCCAGCATGTCACCCCTACGACGGGCCTCCTCCCATGCAGTGGGTGGGGCAACGCCCCAGACCATAGACAGGGTGATGCACCATTGTCCCAACCCCACTGGTTTTTGGCCTATAACTTTTGATAGAGATATTTCAACACATATCACACATTTGATCAATATATAATATTATTTACTCGAAAGTACCAAGGTTTAAAAAAAAATTTTGGCCAGCAGTGGTGTCGCCCCCCCATGCACATCACCTGGTGTGGCCCCCCTCCCTGCACCCCCCTAGATACACCACTGATGATAGAAGAACTCCAAAATCAGCTCGGTTTAAAACATTTTTTTAAAATACCAATTGGACGACCAAGAAAATCAGTAATTAGTTCTTCTTAAAAGCACACACACACACACACACACACACTCCTCAAAAGGACACACAACGCATTTGCAATAAGGATTCTGCTGGAAATTCGGTTGACGGAAATCCGACAACTGACGGCAACGGTTTTGAAAGCAGAGCGGCGACGGGTGATTCAGGCACCCAGCAGGAAAAAGTGGCATTCAGGGCCTGGAAAGAAGTGACAGCCTGTGTTTCTTGCTGCGGAGACTGTGACGACGCTGTTATTTTTAAGAACCTCTCCTTGGGGCTGCTTAACGCAAGACAGCTACGTTTTAAAATAATGCATTAAAAAGAAACCACTACCTATAGTCTATATTGCACAAACGCAGCAGAGGAACATGCCGGAAAACAGGTTATAGACAAGTTGGCCTAACAGGCCAGTGCCTCCTGAGTGTAAGCGACCAAAATTCTGCTTGCGGGGTGGGCAGGAGAAATGCTAAGCAGAGAGCTGGTGTGGTGCAGACTCTGGATTCAAATTCCACACTCAACCAAGAAAGCTCACTGGACAGCCTCAGGCCAGTCCCTCCCCCTGAGCCTACCTCACAGTGTCGTTGTGAGGATAAAATGGAGGATTGGGAGGGCGGGGGAAAGAGTTATATATGCTAATCTGAGCTCAATATTTAAAAGCTGGAACAAGCTGGCCAGCGAGATGAAAAAACCATTTTCCAAGATATATTTTTTGCTCTCCATGGCAGAGAATAGCCCTTTTCCATCCTCCTAATGGAAAGTTCACTACAAAACAGCACGTCAGCACATCAAACAGATTTTAAACGTAGTTAGCAACAGCAACTTTGGCCAAAAGGAGCTTTTAAACCACTCCAGGGAGGATGTTGGGTTTCATTTTTTATTTCTTCTTTTGGCTAACAAAGAAGAGAGAGACACAAACATATTCAGCTTAACTCTTCTACTGAAGAGGGAAAATTAACATTCTTCAGGCTTTGCCAACACGACACTTGTGGCCTGGTTAAAGAAGCAGCCATCATGAAAACACAAATATTTACGGTGCAAATGACAATGAATGGAGTGTCTTACAGCACAATCCTGCATGTACTTACTTGGAAGCAGGTCCCACAGTGCTCAGTAGGGCTTACTCCTGGGCAAGCGTGCATGGGATCACACCCTTACGTTCCCTTGATAAAGAAATGCTACCAAGTTCAGCATGGAAAAGAAAGGTTCTTTTCATGGCCTCCTGCCACGGCCTTGGGAAGGCAGGATATTCCCTACTACTCCTGAGCAAGAAATCCAAAATGGCTTAAGAGCAAAAGCATTCAACAAGTTCAAGACCCATCAGCATCTTGGAAGACCAGAACCAGTAGCCAAGTACTAAGTTTCAGCAGCTGGTAGTCATGACCCAAGAATGAAAGAGCATTGTATGGGTTTGTGAAAAGTTAGCAAGATAACAACTTCATGGGGGAAGCCGTGAAACCCTCCATGGTTCCAGGCAGTGCACCTCTAACACCAACCGGTGGGGAGCAAGAGTGGGGGGTGGCGATATCTTCAAGAGTTGCGCACGGGGACTCTTCTCTGTGTGTTCTGTCTACCAAAAATGTCCTCTCATAAGAACATAAGAACAGCCCCACTGGATCAGGCCATAGGCCCATCTAGCCCAGCTTCCTGTATCTCACAGCGGCCCACCAAATGCCCCAGGGAGCACACCAGATCACAAGAGACCTGCAAGGCATTCTGGGAATTGTAGTTAAGAACACAAGAACAGCCCCACTGGATCAGGCCATAGGCCCATCTAGTCCAGCTTCCTGTATCTCACAGTGGCCCACCAAATGCCCCAGGGAGCACACCAGATAACAAGAGACCTCATCCTGGTGCCCTCCCTTGCATCTGGCATTCTGACATAGCCCATTTCTAAAATCAGGAGGTTGCGCATACACATCATGGCTTGTACCCCGTAATGGATTTTTCCTCCAGAAACTTGTCCAATCCCCTTTTAAAGGCGTCTAGGCTAGACGCCAGCACCACATGCACTCCACAGCACACCAGCACTCTCCTAAACAACAACAATGGAGAGCCAGTGTGGTGTAGTGGTTAGAGCAACCAGGAGTGGCAAATCCCCACTCAGCCAGGAGTCTTGCTGGGTGACCCTCTAAACCAGGGGTCTCCAAACATTTTGGCCAGAGGGCCGCATCAAATACCTGGCACGGTGTTGAGGGCTGGAAAAAAAATTTAAATATAAAATTTATATAAATAAATTAGAGACGGGAGTGAATAAATGAATGAATGGGCTCATTCATTCAAACTCTGTGGCCCTTAGAACACCCTCCAGATGCAACCAGAGCACAGTTCTGGTCATGTTCAGTTGAGTGGGCCAGAGGCTTTCAGGGGACAAGAGGCTGGCCGTGGGGCGGATTGAGGCTGGCCACGGGCCGCATCTGGCCCCTGGGCCGGGGTTTGGAAACCCATGCTCTAAACAACTTCATACCATTGTGGCAAAAATAAAAAGGCACATGGCTATGGAGGGGGCGGGGAAGCAAACACTGTACAACCACCTTGGAGAAAAAAATAATTACAAAACCGAACAAGTGAAAGGCCCCAGCCAATGTCCTCTTCTGTAACCAGCTGAAAATTTAGAGGCTGAACAGAAAACAACCCACACGGTTCAGCGCCACGATTTTCTTTCCTTTCTCCGTTTTTTTCCCAGAGATGGAGAGGCCTACAATAGCTTGTCAGCCGGCGAGACAGCCAGGAGATAGAAAATATTTGGATTCCCATTTCATCTGCCATAAACACGAAGCTGCGTCTGTTTAAGCGAGGAGGGAAAAGGAGATGAAATGGAAAAGCGACATTAAGATAAGTGCGCCGCCCACACAGAAACCAATTCCATGTTGTGTTGGCGCCTTCCAAAAATGAGGTTAACTTTAAAAAAATTACCTAGGATGAGCGGTGGGGTGTGGGGGGGGGAATACCAGGACCGCCGCAACATCTATCCTGGCAAGATCTTGGGTGACACAAGGGGTAGCATTCCAAAATCCTCCTCGCACACCCTTCTATCCAATGCCCAACAGCCATGCTTTTTTCCCCAGCAGAATGCCACTACAGACCAAAATCCAACCGGCAAAGCGTCCTCCTACACTACAGCCAAATTGCTTCTACCTGTTGGATTCCTGCCCGTAACGCAGCTCTTAGACCTGCCCAGAAGATATACAACTGCTACTTCAGGAATCCTCACCCCATACACACATTTTGGAATCTTGCCCTGTGCCGGTCACATCTTGTACGGAGCAACCCAGCAAATCCGGGAGTGGTCTGCCCTGGCCCCTTCCTCCAATGGGCTCACTGACTAGCAGAGGAAACATGCTGGACTACAAACTCCCATGGGAACGGTCTGGAATCCTACCACCAAGTCAGCTTGCTACCTCACTCTCTGCATCACGTGGAGACCGAGACAAAGCCTCAAGGCAGGAATTCTGGGATGTCTCCACCTAAGGACCAATCCAACCTTACCTGATGCAGAGAGACAGCGAAGGTTGATTAAGAGGCAAGCCAGGCCAGCAGGGACCCACAACGAGATGCAACACACACCCGCCTCCGATAGCTGGTATCCTGGCTCACAGGAGACTTCAGACCTCAAACCAGCTCATCTCCTGCAACGTCCCAGCCCACAGTGTGGAAACTGCCCCTGTGGAACCGAGACAGAAAGGCGGTTCATCTGTCAGGTGCAGGGAGGGGACGGACGAGACCGTTTGGGCATCCCTTGTAAACCTTCCCCCAGATTAACAGGCAGATGCCACAGTAACACCCTTGGCAGGCCAGAGAGAAAGTCGTCGCTCATCAGGGTCGGCGAAGATCATCAGACAAGCTTGTGACTCGCTGGCAGCCCAAAAGCAGATTTCCCCGCGATGACTAACCTGTTGCAAAAGACACACAAGGGGCCGTAAGTGGACCTGCAGCCTGGCACGGCTGGCCGAGAGATCCCTTTTCAAATCAAAGCCCAAGTCCTCCCGTCACCCGTTGTTAAGGCCCATAATGGAATTAAAAGGCCCCGTGACGCATCCCTGGGCTTCCAGGGTCTTGTAAAGACCTAAATACCCTTCTCCATCAGGCCGGGGCTTCCCAAATTAGGCCTCCCAGAATCCAGTGAGGGGCAGCCCAAGGTCAGAGCAAACTGCAGACCTGCAGAGAGGTTAAGTGGGGGGAGGACTGGTGGAATGTCTGCCCCCCCCTTTCCACGCCAAGCAGAAAGCTCCAAATAAAATCATAATGACAATAATTTTGAACTGGGTGGGCATTCCCCCTGCCCATCTCAGCACATCATCGGTCAAAATCTAAGAGCCAACCTGGGGAGGAAAACCAAAATGATGGGTGGGTGTCATCCCGGCAAGGAGAAGCAAAAGGTTCTCAAAGTTTTCCAGGTTAGGCAGGACAAGCTTTAAGCCGATTGGAACAATTGCTCCCCAATTGGGCCCTGCGCCAAACGGCATCAAAACTCTAGTCTTGTATGAAATTTTATATCAAAGCGTGCTTCGATCCGTGTGGTCCGTGAATTCACACGCACCTTTTAAGCGCGCGTTTTGACGGCTTTCCGTTCTACCACAGACAGATAACGTCAATAATAAATTTTAGAGATAGGTTCTACAGACCTTGGCTGCGAACCTGCAAAAACCAGGCCCCACAGCTCCTAAGGTTGGCCCTGACGCAGGGGGGAGAGCGAGGACGACAAGGGGAAATGAATGGAGGTTGATCAGATTGAGCACGGGGGCAGAGAAAGTGGACGGAGAGGCATCTTACTTCCTTCCCCCTAATACGAGAACTTGAGATCGTTCCGTAAATTTGGCTGGCTGTAGACTGAGGGCAGACAAAAGGAAGTATATTTGTACACAGATCATAATTAAATTTATGTAGCTTGCCCCCCCCATGGGACAAAGCGATGGACACTGGCTTAGATGACCCCAGAAGAGTGATTAGATCAGTTTCATGAAGGCCAGATTTAGCAATGCCTACACAGAACCTGCAGGTCCAGGAGCAGTCTACCTGAAAGCTTCAGTTGCTGGGAAGCCACAGCATCAAAAGCACCTGGGCTCTCAAGCCCAAGGAATACATTCACAGGACTCTGACGCAGAAGACTGAGCATGCCGCTTTGGTGCTGCGCGTGCAATTTTCACAGCCCGCATGCGCAGGGCAGTCTTCCCACGGCACGCACACCAGAGTCCAGAGGAAAAGGATAAGTCGCCTCTTCTCGGGACACCCCGGGTGACGGCGACAGGACATGCCCCCAAGCCCATTCTTTCTCTGTTGACATGAACTGTCCCGGAAACATCACAGTCATTTCTATGCGCAGCTGTCCAAACAAGACGTAAGACAGAACTACAAGGAGGGAGGTCAAATGGCTCAGCTGTTTTTTTTCCAGGACTATAGGTTGGCAACCTTCAGTCTGGAAAGACTATGGTATAAGCCTACAGCACCTGGTATTCCCAGGCAGTCTCCCATCCAAGTACTAACCAGGTCTAACCCTGCTTAGTTTCTGAGGTCAGACGAGATTGGGAGATAGTGTTCAGTATAGGGAGATGGTTGGCAACCTTCAGTCTGGAAAGACTATGGTAGAAGCCTACAGCACCCGGTATTCCCAGGCAGTCTCCCATCCAAGTACTAACCAGGCCTGACCCTGCTTAGCTTCCGAGATCAGATGAGATCAGGCATGAGCAGTCTGGTATAACCAAGGGTTCCCAATGCCATACGAATACAAAATGTACATGGAAGATCCTGTTCCTTAAAGTGGTGGGATGTTCCACAGGACAATCTTCTCCAGGTTACTTCACTCGTGAGGGAAGAGTGATGGAGACTTATCGAGGTTCCTGTAACACCTATTTATGAGTATATAAACCAAACACGGAGGACCAAGTGAGCAAGCATCCAGGCACACCACTTGTTTTTAGAGTCAGATCGGTTCCCCACAAAGCGCAGAGCATGAACTGGCAACCCTTAATTCCCCCCAAAGCTGCTTCCTGCCAACCAAGCACAGAACGCCAACCCCCCTTGTGGCCACACGCCACTTCTCTCTGGCATGGAAGATGCGTCCATTACCCAGCACCCACCAGCCTCTCAAGGCAATTAGGCAAACCCTGCCCCAAAAACGTCTGCCGACCATCGGGGCGCATTCGTAAGCCGTAAACATGCATGTACACAAAGATGGCCACCTTCCCACTTTATATACCACAGCAACTTATCTTGTTACAGTATTTTCACAGCAATAGTCACGGTATTATAAACATTATTTACAGTCAGCCTTTTTTCCAGGGAGCTCAAGGTTGCATTTTCATTTCATTTGTCAAATTCCTGGAGGAAAGGTCTATCCTTGGCTGATGGCACCTCCATAGTCAGAGGCACTGAGCCTCTGAAGACCAGTTGCTGGAGGGGGGAGGGGGGAGCCAATGCCTTCCTTGTGGCTTGAGGTTGGCCACTGTGGAAGGGACAATGTTGTATTTCATCTTTGGTTTGAGACAGCAGGGCATCGATTCCCAAACTGTGGTTTAGGACCCACTGGTGGGTCACAACCTGATCTTCCTCAACGGTGATGGGAAGATCAGATAACTCATTGCCTCAAGCCCTATTAAAAAATCAGATACTGAGACTGCTAATTACCATGCAGTTTGCAAGCATACGCAAATCTTGGGTGATAAATGTCTGAGGGTCTTTTTTTCTGGATATTATTACTTATAAATAAATAAATAAATAAAATATTTTTTGTCTAGATCTCCTTTTTGAAAAGTCTGGCAAACCTAGGTGGGTCCTGGTAGAATGTCGTTTTAAAACGTGGGTCCCAGGGCTCAAAAAGTTTGGGAAACACTGCTGTAGGGCCCTCTTCAATGTTCTTAGACCTCGCAAACTCCATTTAGCTTGGTAGGTCACGCTTTTTGCATCTCCAGCAAAGTAAAGGGGGCATGTAGACCTCCCAACCACTGGATTCAAAAGAAGCTAAACTGAACAGAAGAGGACGTATGGAGGAGAAGAGAATGTTGGGCTAGAGTGTCCCTCCTCAATCCGCTAAGAATGCCAATTCTTTGGACAGCTCTGTCAACCACCGCATGGCCAAAGTGCTCTCTCTGGGACTGCAATGTTGCCAACTCCTTCGTGTTTCTGAGAAGTTCTGAGCAGCTGAGTGGCAAATTTCACCCCGCCCCTTCTCCAAAGGCAAGTTGCCATTGTCTAAAGTTAGGAAACAACGAAAGACTCCCACATACCAGATGGCAAAAAAAAAAAGTACCACAGTAAAGGTTTGGGCTGTGAGATGCACAGCCTCGACAAACACATCAACACACACCGCACGAAGAGCTGAGCCCAAAATAAATGTGTAACTGTGCAGCGGGAGACCAAAAAAAAACAAAAAAGCACACAAAAGTTTCAATCCAAAGGTGTACATGCATAGAGACCTCCATTTCAGGGAAGGAAATGATCCAGCTCTCTTAAGACCTTTCACACATCACATTGTACAAGTGACTGCACGCATAGTGAGTTAAACGCAGTAGTGTTGCTAGGGAGATGTGAGGGGTGTGGGCCACACCAGGTGATGCGCACAAGAGAGTGACATGACTACTGGCCAAATTTTTAAACTCTCGGTACTTTCAAATAATGCTACCATGTTATATACCATTTGATGCATAATTATATGCCGAGTGCAATGAAACAAACCATGTTGAAATATCTCTCTTCTATCAGAAGTTATAGCCAAAAAACCAGCGGAGCAGGTCAATGGTACGTCACCACACCCCCTGCATGGGTCCATCATGGGGTTGATGTGCTAGCCTCCTGTACTGGGTGACACAAGTCCTAGTGACGCATCCGGTTAAATGACAGACCAAACATGTATTTATTTGAAAATACACGGGGATAGAAACTCTCAGAAATGTTGCAGGTCGCTTATGGAAAGAGGTAGGCCAGCCATATTTGAAGAAACCTCATTTGACTGATTCATTTCAAACCGATTGATCAACGTAAATAAATTTGCATGAGTCTAAAACAGGGGTGTCCAAAGTTTTTGGCAGGAGGGCCACATCATCTCTCTGACACTGTGTCGGGGGCCGTGGAAAAAAAAGAATTAATTTACATTTAAAATTTGAATAAATTTGCATTAAGTTTACATAAATGAATATATTAAAGATGAACTTATATGAATGAATGAAGGTCTTGCAATAGCTCAAGGCCTATAAAAGGCCTTGCACAAAGCAAGGCTGGCCTTTCCTTTGCTGCCTCTACTGCATCACAGATGTGAAACAGCAAGCAGTGGAGGGAGCCCTCATCCCACAGATCACGCGAGAGGTCAAACAGTCGCCCTCACGCTGAGAGCAATTGCGTCGGGCCAGTGCAGGCTCTAGCAAATCTCCAGAGGGCCAGAGGCTCATTGGAGACTGGGGGCTCCCTGAGGGCCGCATTGAGAAGCCTCGAGGGCCGCATGTGGCCCCAGGGCCGGGGTTTGGGCACCCCGGTCTAAAACAATTCTGGGAACCAACAGCATACTTGCTTTACAGATGGTGCATGTCTAGGTCACACACGTGTCATGTTAGAGAATCATAACATGTCTGAGTTAGAAGAGATCTTGGAAGCCACATCTATAGTCCAACTCTGCTCACTACAGATGAGAAAGAGGCATTCCCTCCTGAGTGTGAGGATGAAGGCAGAATGCCTCTAAGAATGCCTCTTCTAAGTTACCCTTCCATAGGGTCACTACTCACATTAAAAAGATGTTTTTAAATCAGAAAAGAACCCAGGTTGCCCAACTAAGAATTCTGCTTTAGTTTTTTAAGTCCATTCATTCTGCCAGTTAATTTATTAAAGATCTGATTTAAGGTTGCAGCCCCTTCTAGCCAGTATGCCTGAAATATTGGAAGCTCCCAAACCTCTGTCCTAAGAGTAGAAAACCCTAATTGTGTCTCCAGAACAGGTCGGCACAGTATTAAATCACCCACACCCACCAGTTAAAACGACCCTCCCATATTGGAATGTTGTCTGCATAGCCCAGAGCAAAATGATGAATAGCTTATGAACTAATTTCTAGAGGACCTCATTCCGGCACCACCCTGGTAACCTAAAACACTACCCACGACATGCCTCACCTTGAGGGCAATGAACCCACAGTGTTTCCAGTAAAGAGAGACTTTGATCACTGGTGTGCATGTTCCCGATTCTCCTCTTTGCAAGGCAGTTGACAAAACAATTCTTGAACCCAGGCAAAGGGCAGAAAACAATTACATAGTTACGATTTGGAAAAGAAAACACAAAAACCCAAACCCACACACCTGTTCCAGACTCCCTTTCAAAGAGGCCACAAAAGCCACCAAGGGCCGTTATGGGAACAGAGCAAGAATGAAAAGCATTTGTTTGTTTTCCCAGGCAGCCCAGCGCACACGGACGTTCATTAAAGCCTGCATCAGCTGGGCATGTAATTAAAAAGTTAGTTATGAAAATCTCGGCGTAATTAATGGAACCTCACGAGCAAACAGGACATTGTTTCAATCCATCAATGACACAAGGAACGTTAATGAGCGAACGCTGCGGCAATCTGGGCCGTCTTGTTTGCTCGCCACCCTTCAGGGCTGCCGCCATCCCAAAGCTGCCTGACGGATCCCTTTCCCAGCCGGGGGACAAGAGTTTAGAAGGGACTTGGGAGTTCTGAGAAGAGAAGCGACGAGGTTCATGTCTGCCCAGAGGTCTGGTTGCTGAAAGCCCATGTGCACACTTGTGGTTGCGGCTGTGGACTGGATCAGTTCTGGAACACAGGACTGCCCGTATTCATCATTTGATGGCTGGGCCATCAAGTGACGATCTACATGTCTGGATGGGCATCGCCGACAGAACTTCATCACTTTGCCTCCAACACAGTGACTTTTGGTTCACATATGCAGCTACCCTTCTTCAAGCAAAGAACATACTCGTGTGAACCAGGACACAGAACCCTGCAGTCATTTCACTGGAGTGAGTTTCCACTCATCAGTTAGTTACCAAAGGTCGACAAAACAACTCTCCCCTTCATTTGTGAACTACCTCCATTGCATAGCGTGAAAGTCAGACACGGCTTGATCGGCGATGTGTCATTCATGCACAAGCCACCCCTTCCTGCTGCATTGTCACACGCTTGTGTGATCCAACTCCAGAGAGGGAAAGAGCTGTCCCCGGGTGCAAGACCCAGCTATAGAAATCTTAGCCGGCCGTATGAGATTCTAGCCAATTACTCAATTACCACATTTGCATAGAAGCAAAAAAAATTGCTTTAAAGCAAAAAGCTCCCTCTCTTTCCAGAGGAGTCATAGCAAGCATCGTTTTGGAAGAGGCATTCCCCCACCCCATGGGTAAGAAGAGGCATTTGCGCACCCCATGGGCAAGAAGAGGCATTCCTTCTTCCCTCCAAGTTGATTGTTGCAATCTGTAAGTTTTATAGGCACATGCAAATATTTTTAAAGGCTCACCTTCCTGATTAATTGGGACAACTTTTGAGTCAATCAAATGTAGGTTTGCTTTATAACTTATTCCCCCAACCATTAGAGGGCACTCTCCTTAGACATACATACATTACACCAGACCTTCCGGACCATGATAAAGGAAAGCAACCAACATGCTTTGTTTAGGGATTTTTTTTTTTCCCCAGTTAAAGGGTGTGTTGTGGTGAATCACAAGCTCAGAATTTACGAGGAAGCTGCATTTATCAGGAAGAGCCAATCAACCACACCAGCAAGATCAGTTACTATACATGAAAGATCCCACATCCCACAGTCCCAAGGTTTTTCAGGCTGCAATTTTGGGGTCTTCTAGAAACCCTGACAGTGCCATAAAGGACATGATAGGGCATAAGTCTCAGATTACACACACACACACCCCAGGACTCTCAGATCACACCCCAAGATCCATACAGATCACAGCCTGGATCATTCGCAAGCAAGGCTGCCAAGATCACTCGAGGACAGTTCTCAAATCACCCAGGGTTCCTTGCAGCATCCCACAGCCTGCTGGTTCACTCCAGGTTCTTTCTGTGGCTTCCAGGCTGCGACTACATGGGGGCACCACAGCCACTCAAAAGGGGCTCAGAAGACCCCAGGCTTGCAGCCAACTGCCCAGGAGTCAGTTCTGCCCTGGGGTGCTTTAGCACAGCTTAGATGGGTACACCAGCTGCACCCTTTCTAAGTCAGTGAGACCCCCAACATGGCTGTACACACACTGGTTACTTTGCGTCCGGATTGCTGCAACACACTCTGCATGGGGCAGCCCTTGAAGACTGTGGGGAAATGACTCACGCATGGCGCTGCTGTGTGATTGAGGGGCCTGCACAAGATACGGCAAACATGTCACACCCCTCTGTTTAGGGGTGCTATTCAAGCCACTGATTCTGACCTTTAAACCCTGAAAGGCTTGAGACCACTTCCCCAATGCAACTCCCCCCCGAAAAACTTTCTTGCACATCCTGCCCCATTTAGTAGAGGTGCACTTAGCAGTGACACACATAAAAGGGCCTTCGTCACTGGCACCTAGCTCATGGAACTCCTTGCTCTGGATACAAGGCTGGCTCTGTCACTTTCTGCACATGCCCCAGGGATTCTAAAGATGGATCCAGCAAACTCTGAGCATGGGAAAAGTGCCTTTCCTGCCATTCACCCCAGAGGTCAGGAAAAGCACACTCTGAGCATGGAAAAAGTGCCTTTCCTACCATTCCTCACCCCAGAGGTCCAGGAAAAGCACACTCGGAGCATGGAAAAAGTGTCTTGCCTGCCATTCCTCACCCCAGAGGTCCAGGAAAAGCACACTCTGAGCATGGAAAAAGTGCCTTTCCTACCATTCCTCACCCCAGAGGTCCAGGAAAAGCACACTCGGAGCATGGAAAAAGTGCCTTGCCTTCCATTCACAGGAAAAGCACCCTCTGAGCATGGAAAAAGTGCCTTGCCTGCCATTCACTCAGAGGTCCAAGAAGCACCCTCTGAGCATGGAAAAAGTGCCTTGCCTACCATTCACTCAGAGGTCCAAGAAGCACCCTCTGAGCATGGAAAAAGTGCCTTGCCTACCATTCACTCAGAGGTCCAAGAAAAGCAGCCTCTGAGCATGGAAAAAGTGCCTTGCCTGCCAGTCACAGGAAAAGCAGCCTCTGAGCATGGAAAAAGTGCCTTGCCTGCCATTCACTCAGAGGTCCAAGAAGCACCCTCTGAGCATGGAAAAAGTGCCTTGCCTGCCAGTCACAGGAAAAGCAGCCTCTGAGCATGGAAAAAGTGCCTTGCCTGCCATTCACTCAGAGGTCCAAGAAAAGCAGCCTCTGAGCATGGAAAAAGTGCCTTGCCTGCCAGTCACAGGAAAAGCAGCCTCTGAGCATGGAAAAAGTGCCTTGCCTGCCATTCACTCAGAGGTCCAAGAAAAGCAGCCTCTGAGCATGGAAAAAGTGCCTTGCCTGCCAGTCACAGGAAAAGCAGCCTCTGAGCATGGAAAAAGTGCCTTGCCTGCCAGTCACTCAGAGGTCCGGCCGGGAGCAGCCGCCCCCCAGCCCGGAGCGCGAGCCTCGGAGGCAGGCGCGGCTGGTCCCCCCGCCCCGGCTCCCCCGCCGCGCTGCGGGACTCACCTGGCGGCCGGAGCAGCTCCCCGCGGGCCGGGCTAGCGGCGCGCTCCGCGGGCGAGGCTGGCGGGGGCTGCCTGCCCACCTCTCGCCCGCACCGGCGGCTCCATGCGGGGAGCGGCTCTGCGGAGGGAGGCTGCGCGGCTGCGGCCGCGTGTGGGGCGGAGCAGCGCCGCCGTCCTGCGCGGGCGCTCCGGGGCGGCGGCGGCAGCAGCGCCGACCCCCGAGGCTGCTCCGGCTCCGCGGCTGCCTCCGCGCCCGCAGCGCATTCCCGCACTGGCGGCCGGCTGGCCGGGGCGGAGCGGCGCGCCCGCGCCCCCTGCCGGCCGCCGCGGCAGCTGCAGCCAGGCCCCTCCCGGCACGCCGACGGGGGGGCTCCAGGGCTCCAGTCCTGGCCACGCTTTCCTGGGAGTAAGCCCACTGACTAGAATGGCACTGACCTCTGAGTAGACACGCAGAGGATTGTTCTGTTAGGCTGCAGTCTTAACCACACTTTCCTGGGAGTAAGCCCACTGACTAGAATGGCACTGACTTCTGGGTAGACATGCCTAGGACTGATCTGTTAGGTTGCCATCCTACTCTCTTTCCTGGGAGTAAGCCCCACTGACTAGAATGGCACTGACCTCTGAGTAGACATGCATAGGATTGTTCTGTTAGGTTGCCATCCTACTCACTTTCCTGAGAGTAAGCCCCACTGACTGCAATGGGACTGACTTCTGGGTAGACATAGGATTTGGGACTCTAAGGCCACCATCCTATCCACACTTTCCTGGGAGTAAGCCCCACTGATATACTGGGACTGACTTCTGAGTGGACATGCATAGGATTTGGGGTTCTAAGGCTGCTAGAACTAGCCACACTTTCCTGGGAGTAAGCCCCACTGATACACTGGGGCTGACTTCTGAGTAGACATGCATAGGATTTGGGGTTCTAAGGCTGCTAGAACTAGCCACACTTTCCTGGGAGTAAGCCCCACTGATACACTGGGGCTGACTTCTGAGTAGACATGCATAGGATTGGGCTCTCACTCACTTCTAAATAGGCATGAGTAGTCGGGCCAGCCTCAGGACCAGCAAGGCCCAATGAGGGGTGCTTGTGTTGCCCCCCCACCACCAGGCAGCTGCAGCAAGCCAGACACTTGCTGTGTTGCAGCACATCACAGCCAACAGCTTGGGGGGGGGGCACCATTACAGGCCAAACAGTCCAGAGGAAGGCAAGGAAGCCCACACTCCACTCATAGGCTGCCTTACCAAAACTGGGTTCTTGATCAAATCCTGCACAGCCTCTTTTTGCTGTCTTGCCCTGCAGCTCCTCAGCCCTGCTTAGGCTCCTACCTCACAGGGCTGTTGTAAAGATGCAAGAGGTAGGGGGAATGGGGCGGGCAGTGATGGGGGCAGATCATGTCCCAGGACAGGATTGATGGGGGTCCCCAGTCTCATACTATTATATTTATTTGGGTCGTGGCATGAGAAAGCTTGAAGACCACTGTCTTCAATGACTTCGAGAGGCTCCTTGAATAGGATGCCCACATTGTAGCAACTGCTCAGGCTGGCGTGAACATGGACACCCAAAGGGCCATTTTGGATTCCTACAGTGACTTACCAGGGCCTTGGCACTCTTCCTCCATCAAGTTAATTCAAGAAGCTTGATTTCTGCTGCCCAGAAGGGAAGAAAAAGCGCACACACGCACCAAGTTTCACGTACAATCTCATCCTCTCTGTGTTGGCAAACTTCAGTCTCAAAAGACTCTGGTATCGCGCTCTGAAAGGTGGTTCTGGAACAGCGTCTAGTGTGGCTGAAAAGGCCGATTCGGGAGTGACAATCCCTTCCACACTGGGAGCAAGTGCAGTCTGTCCCTGGTCTGTCTCCCTGGCTATGGGCCTTCCTTCTTTGCCTCTTGGCCTCAGACTGTTGGCCAAGTGTCTTTTCAAACTGGGAAAGGCCATGCTGCACAGCCTGCCTCCGAGCGGGCCGCTCAGAGGCCAGGGTTTCCCACTTGTTGAGGTCCACTCCTAAGGCCTTCAGATCCCTCTTGCAGATGTCCTTGTATCGCAGCTGTGGTCTACCTGTAGGGCGCTTTCCTTGCACAAGTTCTCCATAGAGGAGATCCTTTGCGATCTGGCCATCATCCATTCTCACGACATGACTGAGCCAACGCAGGCATCTCTGTTTCAGCAGTGCATACATGCTAGGGATTCCAGCACGTTCCAGGACTGTGTTGTTTGGAACTTTGTCCTGCCAGGTGATGCCGAGAATGCGTCGGAGGCAGCGCATGTGGAAAGCGTTCAGTTTCCTCTCCTGTTGTGAGCAAAGAGTCCATGACTCGCTGCAGTACAGAAGTGTACTCAGGGCGCAAGCTCTGTAGACCTGGATCTTGGTATGTTCCGTCAGCTTCTTGTCATCCTCATCCTCTCTAAGGCCCCACAAAGCGCATGGATAAGTGAAAATTAGAGAAGGGGCTGACGAACCAAAGGTTTCCAAAAGGTGGGTTCTGCTCATTAACACATCAGACTAGATTTATCAAGGGATAATGTAGTAAATTGGAGAGAAGGCAGAAGGGCAGCTGGGTGGAAGACACCCGTTGTATTTTTGGAGGGAAGTGGCGGACCTTTTGGCGGTGGTTGGAGCTCGTTTTAGAATCTGCAGAAGGGCAGTCTTGTTCGGACAAGTTTAGTTGACTCAGTTGACTTTGCAGATGGGACCTGTTCTTCATCATTGCTCCATTCTTGGGAGACTGCTCTGTAACTGCGAGGGCTTCTGGGTAGGGGACCGAATTTTGTTCCAGCGTCCAATCAGGAAGCATAACAACATCAGAAGCGCACCCCTTTCCCCCCCCCCGCCACCCCCACTGGATCAGACCAAAGGTGTAGCTGATTCACCATCCTGATGCCAACAGTGCCAGGTTAAATACCCCCTACTTGCCCACTAGCAAGCCACAAAGGCAATAGAACTCTAAGTGTATACCGAAAGGTGCAACACACAGGAAAGCTCATCAGACAGCCAGGGCTGTCTGAAACTGCCAGGTTTGTTGCTACAGAATGTGTGGCCTGGTCTTTCAGAAGATGCCATCCCCACCGATCCTGCAAGACGTCAGTCTACCAGTGGGGCAGCAATCAGCCTGCCTGCATTTCTTATGGTCACCCAGCAGCACTCAAAAATAGCACCTGAGAACTTTTCTGCCTGGAAGGGGAAAGCACCCTTAGCTGAAGTGTGGGGAAAGGGCTCTGTTGCTTTCTCACTTAATCATATGCAACATGCTATCAAAGTGAAATTGTCTGGTGGCTTGGCTCTTTGGAAACCTGTTTGCTTCTGAGGTCTGGTTCTTCTGGGGGGGAGGGGTACACGCTGGCTGGCAACAATTCTTCTTTGCTGTGTAGAGGCTACACCAGGGGTGCTCAATAGGTGGATCGCGATCTACCGCTAGATC
The DNA here is from genome assembly GCF_035046505.1 of Tiliqua scincoides. NCBI lineage: Eukaryota > Metazoa > Chordata > Lepidosauria > Squamata > Scincidae > Tiliqua > Tiliqua scincoides. Next base: position 14,776,610 of record NC_089834.1, read on the forward strand.
ACAAGGCAAAATGAGTAGATCGCGGAGCCCTGTCTCTCCAAACTGTTAATATGTCAGTTTCGTCTAGTGACTAGTGACGAAACTGACATATTTAGCTGACACTAAACTGACACTGAAACTGACACTTTAGCTGCTCTTCCTGCATGCAGCAACAAAACTGACGAAACTGACTAGACTCCAGCAGGGGCTCCATACATTAAAGGGGGTGTCTGTCAGACGCTTCCTTCCCCCCTGGTAGATCTCCGGGCCTTGCTGGGTTTCAAAGTAGCTCTCGAGCCAAAAAAGTGTGAGCACCCCTGGGCTACACTCTTCTGGCTCAAGTAACTTTACCAGCAAAATTCCACCCAAGGCTTTTTGCTTCTGCGGCTTGCCTCTACTGCAGGTGTTGCTTTCTTCTCAGGTTCCATTATGCTTACAGCTATACTTAAACAAATAAAAAGTATAGTTGGAAAGTTGGTTAGGATTGTGTCCTTACTTGATTAAAATATAGAAGTATTTGCATTTGTAGGTAGTGTTATACTTTGCACAGGTCATGGTTCAGGATGTGGACTCACCTCCCTGCATTACAATCTCTGCGCATGAACTGGAGGTTGTCCATGACTTTGTGTACCTTGGCTCAATGATCTCCGACACTCTTTCTCTTGATACCGAGCTAAACAAGCGCATCGGTAAAGCAGCTACCACGTTTTCCAGACTCACGAAGAGAGTCTGGTCCAACAAGAAGCTGACGGAACATACCAAGATCCAGGTCTACAGAGCTTGCGTCCTGTACTGCAGCAAGTCATGGACTCTTCACTCACAACAGGAGAGGAAACTGAACGCTTTCCACATGCGCTGCCTCCGACGCATTCTCGGCATCACCTGGCAGGACAAAGTTCCAAACAACACAGTCCTGGAACGTGCTGGAATCCCTAGCATGTATGCACTGCTGAAACAGAGACACCTGCGTTGGCTTGGCCATGTCATGAGAATGGATGATGGTCGGATCCCAAAGGATCTCCTCTATGGAGAACTCGTGCAAGGAAAGCGCCCTACAGGTAGACCACAGTTGCGATACAAGGACATCTGCAAGAGGGATCTGAAGGCCTTAGGAGTGGACCTCAACAGGTGGGAAACCCTGGCCTCTAAGCGGCCTACCTGGAGGCAGGCTGTGCAGCATGGCCTTTCCCAGTTTGAAAAGACACTTGGCCAACAGTCTGAGGCTAAGAGGCAAAGAAGGAAGGCCCATAGCCAGGGAGACAGACCAGGGACAGACTGCACTTGCTCCCAGTGTGGAAGGGATTGTCACTCCCGAATCAGCCTTTTCAGCCACACTAGATGCTGTTCCAGAACCACCTTTCAGAGCGCGATACCAGAGTCTTTTGAGACTGAAGGTTGCCAACATACATACTTTGCAACAGAATGCACAGAAGCACAAATAAGGATCTGTCCTGAGACCGGTGCTTTTCAACCTCTTCATAAATGACCTGGAGACAGGGTTGAGCAGTGAGGTGGCTAAGTTTGCAGACGACACCAAACTTCTCCAAGTGGTGAAGACCAGAAGTGATTGTGAGGAGCTCCAGAAGGATCTCTCCAAACTGGCAGAATGGGCAACAAAATGGCAGATGCGCTTCAATGTCAGTAAGTGTAAAGTCATGCACATTGGGGCAAAAAATCAAAACTTTAGATATAGGCTGATGGGTTCTGAGCTGTGTGTGACAGATCAGGAGAGCGATCTTGGGGTGGTGGTGGACAGGTCGATGAAAGTGTCGACCCAATGTGCGGCGGCAGTGAAGAAGGCCAATTCTATGCTTGGGATCATTAGAAAAGGTATTGAGAACAAACATTCCCTTACCTTGACGAGGTCCCCGTGACTGCCCGCAAAATGCAGGAGGCAGCACATGCCCCATTGGCACAGTTATAGCGGAGCTGAAGAGTTGGTTTGGATTTGGGCCTAACTCTCTTAAAACCCTTAAGGGCCAAATCCTATCCAACTTTCCAGCCCTGGTGTAGCCATGCCAACTGGGTTTGTGCTGCATCCTGTGGTGGGAAGGTAGTTATGGAGGTCTCCAGAAGGTAAGGGAGCATTTGGTCCTCTGCCTAGTGGCTGCATTGGAACTGCACTAGGGCTGGAAAGTTGGATAGGATTGGGCCCTCAATCATCCTTAAAACACTGATCAGGACAGCCTGCTGCTATTTCATCTGGCTGCATGCAAGGCTGAAACAGAATGCATGAACTAGGGGTGAAACCACACAAGATTCCATGACTCAGCTTCCTAGACGTCAATTAATTACCATAATAAAGAGCTTAAGAAAGACCAGGGGCGGAGGTTGGAGGTAAATTTAGGCCTAAAATGGGCAAGGGAAAGGTAATCGAAGACCTGAAATTGGAAACCAGTGGGCACAATAATTAAACCGTAATTAGTTTGGCTGCAGAACCCAGTGGAGCAAGCAAGGCTCAAGAGAGGCAGCATCTGAGGAAGGACTAACATAAACCCACCCAAGGGTGGATCCCTGGAAAATGACGTCTTCTAAGGGCAGCTTTTAAAGGCATCCATGTGTGAGCCCAGTGACATCACTAGGGTTTGCATCACCCCTCTGCTAGACCTTCTGTCATGCAGTGGGTGGGACCACACCCTGGGCAGTACTATCGCCCCACCAGCTGCTAGTTTTTTTGTTTATAACTTTTGATAGAATAGAGCAGTGGTGCCCAAACCCCGGCCCGGGGGCCACATGTGGCCCTCGGGGGCTCCCAATCAGGCCCGCGGGGAACCCCCAGTCTCCAATGAGCCTCTGGCCCTCCCGAGACATGCTGGAGCCCATGCTGGCCCGCCACAACTGCTTTCAGCATGAAGACAACTGTTCAACTTTTCACCTGAGCTGTGGGATGAGGGCTCCCTCCACTGCTTGCTGTTTCACGTCTGTGATGCAGCAGAGGCAGCAAAGGAAAGGCTGGCCTTGCTTTGCGCAAGGCCTTTTAAAGGCCTTGAGCTACTGCAAAACCTTCATTCCTTCATATAAGGTCCATCTCTAATAAATTCATTTATGTACATTTATTCAAATTCAAAATGTAAATTAATTCTTTCTTTTTTTTTACCCTGCCCCCGACACAGTGTCAGAGAGATGATGTGGCCCTCCTGCCAAAATGTTCGGACACCCCTGGAATAGAGGTATTTCACCACAGTTTGTTTCATTGCACTCTGCGTGGAATTGCATATGGATTGATATGTAACACAATGGTATTGTACAAAAATACCAAGATTTAAAACAATTGGGCAAGTAGGGGTGTCACCCCCCTCCTCCCGTATGCTTCATCTGGTGTGGCCGGCAGCCTCCTATAGTGACACCATTGCCCAGACCCCATCCAGGCACTTGACAAGAAAGCAGCTCTGGACGTGGAGGAGCTGGTTTAGAAACAAGACCGCCGTTTGTAAAGGCAATCAAGAAAATGCAGCCCTTGGAGAAGCAGCCCCCCCCCCCAAGAGAACCTTGCCAGGTTCCTGCTGACAAATGAAATCCCAAGAGGTTAATTTGCACTCAATCTCCTGGGGACAAATAAATTACAATTGACCTAAAATGTATGTATTTTTAATGTATGAAAACAGGCACTCGTCAGAGATTACCAACCAGCCTATACTTGAGCTTTCTCTCTGATCTGCAGCTCCGGCACCGTCTGGGCTGAAGCATGAAGACCGTTCCCCAGGCAGAACTGCTGCTTCGCTGGGGGCAAATTGCCCTCCTTTTAGGAGGCATGAGGTGACCTTTTCTGGGGTACTTGCCAGAGGGGCTCCAGTGCCAGTTTTCTACTTCCAGACCTCCAAGATCACAGAGATGAAGCTAAAAGAGCCAGGATGGTGTCGTCGTTCAAGAGTCGGACTTCGACCAGTAAGATCCAGAAGCCACCTCACTTGTGACAACAGGGAGAGTTCCCTCCCTGGAGCCGATTGGCACAGGTGACCCTTCCTGCTGTCACAAGGTACAGCATCCCACAAGCAGAGCCTGACCCCCGTTGGCACAGCTGGAGAAGCCGCCTTAGACCATTTTGGTCTGCGGTTCACAGCCCACAACTTTTCCAGCCCTATTTGGAGAGGCCGGGGCTTGAACCCAAGACCTTTTGGAGCTCGGTCTGAGGCAGTGGGGGGGGGGGAGATGTTGGCAACAAAGAGGGTTTCTAAGGTCAATGGAAATGAACATTTGGTGGTCAGGATGGGGAAGGGACAGAAGAAAACTTGGTTAGGAGACCCAGAAGGGGAGGCGGTGATTTGACTTGCCTTTTGAACAGCAGGAGACCACTGGTGTGGAAACATATTCTGCGAGTGGCTTTCCAGGAGAGCTGATAAGCTAGGAATCAGACACTGAACTTCATAAAATCTGCTGCTAGAGACACCTGATGAGACTGTTAGAACTGTTTGGTGGTCCTGGCAAAAAATCCGTCTTCTCTAAGCCACAGGGGTAAAGAGCTCCTGCAGGAATAAGGCTTGCGCATGACATGGGACTAGAACATCCCAACTGGGGTCTTTTCTGCCTCACAGTACCTATTTCTAGCACAGGAGGTGAAACGTTGACAGCTGTGGGACAGTTCACACATGCTCAACACTTGCGGACTCTTCAGGTCCACTGACTGCAGGAATGGAATGGAGTGGAAGGAATTCTTCAGGGTCACACAGCCAATCAAGTACCCACTTGCTGCGACAGTCAAGGAACGGAAAACCTCCATGAGCAAACCGGGCCTCTATTCTGCTACTACTTGAAAGCCAAGTCCACTTTCCCCGGCTGCACCAGGTGGGCTCTGCAAGTCTCAATTCAGTCCAGCTGTGAACATCACTACATAATTTGAAGCTGAGTCAGGCAATCATGGAGAAATGGAGGCACTTAAACCCTCAGTTTAGGTCCAGCTGTCCGGTGCGCCCTGGGATGTCATCCAAGGCTCCATGAGCCAGAGCAGATCTCAGCATCACCACCACACATGAATTAAGAGGCAAAACATGGCATTAGAGGACACTTCACTTGCCCACTTGTGCCTGTTTTAGCTTGAAAAGTACTTTTCTGGGCCTGCAAATATTCATTTTTTTTCTTGCAGGGGGGGCAAGAGAGGTGGGGGGGAAATGGTGTCAGTGTACAAGAGGGTGCACTTCATTAAATGTTGTGAAGAGAAACACAGAAATTTTGTTAGCTGCAGCTGCTACAGTGGGATTTTTTTTTTTACCAAGGAAACAAAAACCAGAGAAGCCCTTAGTGGGATCTTTTTTTAAACCAACAATTATAGCGATAGTTATTTTGGAACAACTCCTGGTAGGGCCTTTAATTGGCAAATACCAAATTAAAAAAAAAAAAATGCCAAGGACAATTTTCAGCAGTCTTAATGAGGAACGAGGGCTTGATCTCAGGCTGTGGGGGGAAAGAAGTGTGACATTTATTTTTTGACATGGCAGACCCTTAATTACAGGGGCAGGACTATATGCTGTGTTGCCTCACTGGGTGCCATGGGAAAAGAAAACAACTGAATTCAAAGGGCAAGGACTCAAGCCGCCCAGGAGGGACTCCCGTGTGGTTCTATGGTTGTAATCAAGTGCACAGAGCCATAGGAGTCTCTCATTGGCTCCGCAGGCACACAGATCTCCCAGCACTGCCGATGAACAAGAAACTGCGCACCACAGGAAGGGGGAGAATTGGCAGATGCAAAAGGTCTCCATGATTTGTGGACCACGCAAAGTAGCCAGAAATAGAAGTCAGCCAACAGTTTTCTCAGCCAGGTTACGTGAGCAGCTTTGACCAAGTCAGAACATTTGGTCTGGCCAGCTCAGTACTGCCAGCGGCTCTCCAGGGTTTTATTTTTATTTATCTGAAAAATAGATATTCTGCCTACAAAGTAGAGCCATGTGGGGCAACTACTGGTCCAGAAAGAAGTTGCCATTACAAAGGGTCTTCAAACCGTCACTCAAAACACCAGATGAAACAGACATGCTTTGAGTCCTCGCCAAAAGGCCAGGAGGGAGGGGGCAGTCCTTAATTCCCCTGCAAGGGAATTCCATAGCTATGGGGCTACTACAGAGAAGGCTCATCCCCCATCCTGCCATCCTTCTAACTTGGGACAGAGGTGGTGCTCACAGTAGAGCTTTCTCAGATGACCTAAGAGAGTGGGCCAAAATGTATGGGAGAAGGCGGTCCCTCAGATTCCCTGGACCCAAACTGTGAAGGGCTTTAAAGGGCTTTAAAGTACCCTGAATTGGGCCAAGAAATGAAATGCAGTTGCTGGGGCAGAAAGGGGTCTTTCTCACAAAAGAACACCAGAAGAGTCCTGCTGGATCAGATCAACGGTCCAGCTTCCTGTATCTTACAGTGGCCCACCAGATGCTTCAGGGAGCACAAAGACAACAATCTGGGTGTGCTCCCTGGGGCATTTGGTGGGCCGCTGTGAGATACAGGAAGCTGGACTAGATGGGCCTGTGGCCTGATCCAGTGGGGCTGTTCTTATGTTCTTAAACTACAATTCCCAGGAGGCCTTGCAGGTCTTCTTGTTGTCTGGTGTGCTCCCTGGGGCATTTGGTGGGCCGCTGTGAGATACAGGAAGCTGGACTAGATGGGCCTGTGGCCTGATCCAGTGGGGCTGTTCTTATGTTCTTAAGAGACCTGCATCCTGGTGCCCTCCATTGTATCTGGCATTCTGAGGTAGCCTCTTTCTAAAATCAAGAGATTGCACATACCCATCATGGCTTATAACCCGTGATGCTGGACTTGTCCTCCAGAAACCTGTCCAACCCCCTTTTAAAAGGCACCCAGGCTAGTCTCGCAGATGCCAGGAACTGAACCCGAAATCTCCTGCATGCAAAATGCTTCAAAAAGGACTCTGACTTCTTCACTTTAGACAATTACATTTTAATTAACATTTCAATGACCAACATGCAAAATAAAAATAAAATAAAAATACCAGAAAGTGGTAAAAAGATTATGTTTCTCCAGCTTCTTGTATCTACACAGATATTTAAAATAATGTGCTTTGCTGAAAATACTGTACTGTGACTGAAAGGGAAAAAAAAAATACAAAGTCAGCCATGAAACAAATTGAAATATCTGAACTATAAGATGTGGAGTGATGGGTTGGAGCTCACTTCACAACAAGCAGCTGTGGGTCATGTTTGGCATAAATAAAAATTCAATACTTCATCATATCATACTTTACAAGGCAAGTAACTAGCTGGATAAAAAAAAAAAAACAGGGAGCACAGTGAAAAATCGATTTCAGCATGATTATCTTTTGAAAACAAGTTGCCTTTTGTTACTCTGTTCTTATAAAGAGTCATGTCTACCATCGCCCACCCACCCCCCCCAAGAAAACAAAAAAAGGCTTTTAACACTTTTTTCAAAAGTAGTAAAATACAGAATTGACTGGTCGATTCTTTCAACTGTAAGAAAAATAGTTTTCTTTCTTTAAAATATATGTGGCTCGATACAAAATATTGCTGTGTGCAAAGGGTTAACATGATCGCAAAACTGGGGCAGAGGTTTACAAAAAAATACAAAAACCACTTTGCATTTCCAGAGTGCATAATCAGTATACTGTAGTGCAAACCCAAGGAGATCTAAAATGTAAATAGAGACATCTCAAATATTTGCGGAGGTGCGCAAAACGTGGAATCTCTTCAGGATCATCCGGATGGAGCCCAGTTCGCGGTTGATCCTTTCTAGCTGATCTTCCAAGGCTTCCTGAGGGGGATATCCAAATGCAACGTTCAATTTAAGACTGGGGAAAGGCTAGCCACAACCCAACTAAAATGGACCCTGGGGTATGATATCCAACCTTCTGTCAGCTTTCTTAGGCTAGACCTTTTTAGAATCTGTAATGGACCCACTGGAAGTGATGTCATGACCAGAAGCGACATCACCAAGCAGGGAAATTTTTAAAAATCCTAGGCTGTAATCCCACCCACACTTACCCAGGAGTAAGTCCCATTGACTATCATTGTTAAAAGCTGTAACACTTCCAGCTTATGCAGTCGCATATCATGGCAACATCAAGTCTAATATATTAAAAATAAAACATTGAAATGAACGGGGGCCCACCTGAAACTGGCTTGCGACCCACTTAGTGGGTCTCGACCCACAGTTTAAGAAACACTGGGCTAGGTAGCAATGTTCACCCTGAATACCAGTGTTTAATTTAACCCATTTCTGCCCAGCCCGCAGATGCACACATTTGACCCCGGTTGCATATATGCAGCGTTGGGCAGAAATGCTGTCTGAAGTGACCAGCACCAATTCAGAAATATCTTTGCACAGCAGGACATCTAAAAAAGGCAGAGAATTTCCTCTGCTGCTGCTGCATGACTGGAAAAACCCCACCCACACTCCACAGGTGACTCAAAGTGCAAACTTTTACCTGGTTTAGTCTTGCTTGCAGGGACATTCTGCCTCCAGTACAAGGTATTCGGCTCAACTGGGCCTCAATCTAGTAAAAATACACACCCACAGACCAAACACAATGAAAGAACAAAAGCCTGAGGAGGCAGAGTAAAGCCACCTCTGATCTGTAAGAAAGTCCTCCTCAATGGCTCTTCAGACAGTACCACCCTGGGAGCTCACCCTTTCCGCCCACAACTAGAGACCCCTTTTTAACTTCCTACTTTAAAACCAAGCACTAGGCTTCTACCTGTTGCTTTTCATGAGTCAGGTCATCAAAGAACTTCTCGGTTTCCGCCAAGGTCTTAAACCTTGACACATATTTGAAATCTCCCTCACAAGGCGCTGGTCCTGATGAAGGCAGGCATGGCTCATTCGTGTGCCTGGAGCTCTCCTCTTCCCAAGCTGGGCCCATCCTGCCATTCTTTGCTCCTGCGCACAAAAGATCCACACAAGAGGAACGTTTTTGTACAACCGTCTTTGCTCGGACTGGCAACGTCGCATTTCCAACCCAGAAACAAAACCAAGAAGAAATCTGAACGAAAGCTTGCTGTGAAAACACTTATTACTGCAGAAAATACGTAAGACAAGATGCTCAGATTGTAACTCTGATAAAGCCTAGACAGCCACCTTCTGTCATTTTGAAGGCAGCAGACCCCAGAGCAGTCTTTCTCAACCAGTGGTACAGGTACAACCAGTGGTACTTGGTGGTACTTATGGGACCCCTGGACACCTGCCAGCAAGACCAGGAACACTACGCGCAAACAGTGGCAGGAGGTTTGGCTCGGCACGCAGAGCTCCAAAGGATGCTTTTTGGTGGCCAAGAAAGCCTCCCATCCACTCTGAGCCTTTTACTGGTGTTTGTTTCGTTGTATCTGGCCTCCCAACCCAGGTGCATTTGGCAACGATGTTATCACCAGGTACTTCTGGGGGTATTTCAAACAGGTGAACCGTGAAGTGGTACGGTGGAGGACAAACACTGAGACAGGCCTAGAGCACAAGGCAAAGTTTCCTTTGGAAAGTGTAGTACTTGATGAGCATCAAGCCGCCAGCAAAATTCTTGCATTGTGCCAAAAAATAAAGCTATTGTTTGAGGCAAGGCGCCAGTGTGACTTTTGGATATACTCCATTACTTGGGTTCCTGTCCTGCTCAATCCCACAGCCTCAAGGCCTGTGGTTGGTCTGTGGAACTCCTTGCCACAGGATGTGGTGATGGCGTCTGGCCTGGACGCCTTTAAAAGGGGATTGGACAAGTTTCTGGAGGAAAAATCCATTACGGGTTACAAGCCATGATGCGTATGTGCAACCTCCTGATTTTAGAAATGGGCTATGTCAGAATGCCAGATGCAAGGGAGGGCACCAGGATGAGGTCTCTTGTTATCAGGTGTGCTCCCTGGGGCATTTGGTGGGCTGCTGTGAGATACAGGAAGCTGGACTAGATGGGCCTATGGCCTGATCCAGTGGGGCTGTTCTTATGTTCTTAACTACAATTCCCAGGAAGCCTTGCAGGTCTTCTTGTTATCTGGTGTGCTCCCTGGGGCACTTGGTGGGCCGCTGTGAGATACAGGAAGCTGGACTAGATGGGCCTATGGCCTGATCCAGTGGGGCTGTTCTTATGTTCTTAACTACAATTCCCAGGAAGCCTTGCAGGTCTCTTGTTATCAGGTGTGCTTCCTGGGGCATTTGGTGGGCCGCTGTGAGATACAGGAAGCTGGACTAGATGGGCCTATGGCCTGCTCCAGTGGGGCTGTTCTTATGTTCTTAAGGCCAATGACAAATATATCTTAAGCTGAGCAAAAGAAGAATTGTATTGTATATTTAACTCTGAAAACATTAAGCACAACTGATGGGATTTATATGCAGCCTTGTTCCAGTCTTGCTCTGATCAAGCCAACTGACAGATTCCATTTTCCATTCTTAACAAAACAAACAAACCCCTCTGGACCGTGAATCCTCACCTCCTGCGTCGCCTATGGAGAGAAACTGGAGCTTCTTCCGTGGGTTGCTGCACTGAGCAGCAGGTGCAGGAGCTGTTTCCAAATCATCTAGGAGAATATCAAACCTAGTGTTGTTCAAGGGGGGGGGAGAGGAGAGGTACATATTTGTAAAGTGTTTTTTAATCTCTGCTGCATGATTCAGCACTAGCCAGAGCCAACCCTGGTCATCTCAGGAAACGGCTGATCTGAAGAACTGCCAAGTAATTTCATGTCAGTTTTTATAATATTGGAACCAAGGCTTGACTGGGCAAAATCCTCACTCCAAGAGTGATCTGGTCACTTAGTGGCGTAGCTAGAGGGGGTGCAAAGCACTAAGTTTTGCAGGGAGCCTCACTGTGGTGTCACGGTCCCTCCCCCTCCCCTCAGTTTTCTTCTATTGCCTGAAATGGCTCCGAAGGGGAGGTGCCGTTTGCACACCACAGTAAGGCTCCCTGCAAAACTTAGTGCTTTGCACCCCTCTAGCTATGCCACTGCAATCTGTGGCTACAGGCTGCAGTGATCCTTGCTGAGCAGGGGCAAGAGGGAAGCCGCATTCCTTACCCCACACACATTTCCCCAATGCAGCAGCCTCTCTCTATTGGACCAGCTACGCAAGATGAGCTGGAACACAGCTTGATGGCCACCAGAACCCACTACCCTGCTTCACAGATCGCTACCTGGTCAGCGTGTTCTCGTTCCTGTTGAGCAAGTGGCTAAATCCTGGAGAGAGGTTCTCTTTCGGAGACCGCTTGGGGCTGTAGGTCACAGCGACTGGTGCTAGCATTATCTCTCTCCTTGCTGCCAACAGAAAGGTCTTATTAGGAGAGGGTGCTTTGTAGTGCGATCTAAAAAGGCTTGCAGTCTTTTGCAAGAACACCTTGAAGGTGTTCTTCAAAGATCTCCTATAAGGTGTTCTACTTAAATTGTAGGCATTGACAACTCGAAGTCTTTAGTCCAAATTTAGCCCCAAGAGGAGTAAAAGCTGCTGCTCCCTCCCTAACCGCATCCGTCCCTGGAAGAACTTGGAGAAAGCAGCAGCTATAGAACCAGACAGGCCACTCTAGGGGTTGAGGAAGGAGGCTGTTCCCCCACCCCACACACCCAAAGTGGCCTTTCTGTAAAACCACCAACTAGGGGACAGCCTGTAGTGCAGCACAGCCTTCCAACTCTCTCCCACCTCCCCCCACATCCCTAGGCACCTTGCAGACAGCAATACATACTTGGTGTGTTCGATTTCCTGTTTGATGGAGGGAGAGAGGAGGACCTCTGGCCACTAGGGGAGCTGTATCGTTTGTGCCTTTGGTGGTCTTTGCCTTTCTCTGGGGACCGGCGGACACCGAGAGCAGTTTCATCAAAGCCAACGGTTGGGCGCCGACTGGTTGCTTCTGAAATAATCAGCAGCGCATGAAGGTGGCCTGTGACAGGCTCTCCAGACCACCTCACAGTCCCCAGGTGTTCGTTCTCAAACATGGGAAGCATCGTCAAAAGAATAAGGGGCCCAGAAGGAGATCAAGGGTCGGGCGGGGGACTCGTGCAAAGTCATTTCTGTGGCTCCGGCTGGAGAGAAGACTGAGCACGCAATGCCTTCCGTTTTGCACGCGCCCCTTCGGCCCAAGCTAGTCCCCGTTTTGATCCACAGAAAGCAGGAGCAAGACAAAGGAGGGGCACTGGTCATCTGGTGGGCCACTGTGAGATACAGGAAGCTGGACTAGATGGGCCTATGGCCTGATCCAGCGGGGCTGTTCTTATGTTCTTAACTACAATTCCCAGAATGCCTTGCAGGTCTTCTTGTTATCTGGTGTGCTCCCTGGGCATTTGGTGGGCAGCTGTGAGACACAGGAAGCTGGACTAGATGGGCCTATGGCCTGATCCAGTGAGGATCTTGTTACGTTCTTATGAGGGACGCACCAGAAACCAAACCAGGAAAACTTACTTGCAGGAGCTACCACTGCCTCCTCGTCCTTCCCTGCCTGGGCACCCCAACTTTTCAATGCCTTCCTTTCTTCAAGTTCTTTAAAGGCCTTTATGATGGGTGTTTCTGAGGCTTCTGGTTCTTTTTTGGCAGATTCATTTGTCAACGAGGGATCAGAAGAGGAATCCTTTTCTGGGGGTGAATAGTGCCTAACACACACACACACACACACACACACACACACACACACACACACACAGAGAGAGAGAGCGAGAGAGAGAGAGAGAGAGCGCAGCATTAGACATATTCAATATTATATTGTTATTATAACCACACTGATAAAAAGGAAGAAGAGTGGCAATCAAGGGGTAATTAATTTCAAAATAAACTGCACTCCAGGAGCTAAAGAAATGTGTTTTGAGTACTAAAAAAAGTATACAGCTGGCCCTTCTCATCAGGTTTGGCACCTGCAGATTTGAATCAATGCAGGTGCTGACCCCACGATTGAAGAGCATCAAGGACCTCCTATATGTGAATTGAAGGATCTTCTGGTTGCATCCAAGAGGTCCTTCGAGGGCTTTCTGTGGATTTCATTATCTGCAGAAATCGGCATCTGTTGGGGGGTGTGTGTCTGAGAACGGATCCCCTGTGGATACTGAGCTCACTGGAAACTGTTTCTATGCTGCAAAGTCCAGCACTGGAAGTTTGCGGGGAGGAATCTCCTAGGCCCTCAAAAGCTCATCAGTCCCTGATGCTGGCAGCAGAGGACCCACCTCCCTGTTCGCAGGACTGCTGCCTTTCGAAAAGGACATTTTCCCAGTTACGCTGTCAATCCCACTTTACCTGCAAGTGGCGTACGTTTCTTCAAGTCGATTATCTTTGGGACTCTCGTGGGCTTCTAGAGGCTGGCCTGTGAAGATGGAATACTCTGCTCCTGGGATCAACCACTTCCTTCTGCTGACATCCGAACTTGATAGCTTGCTGCTGCTGCAACAGAAAGCTTCACAATGAACCTAAAGCCCACACGTTCTGTTTACAACATACAGGTTAACACCAATTAACAAGACAATTTACTGCCATTCATGAAGCTCCCTACTTTGATGGTTAATTGTTTGGGAGAGACATCCATGGAGACAATTGTGATTGAAGCAGAAAATGTTTTTATGTCTGTTCAGATGTCCTTACACATGTTTGTGATATGACTACACACAAAGAGCATTTTTCACACACCAAGAACACACAGTATCCTCAACTCTTAGCACAGGTCCAGATCACAACCATTACTCTTCATCCAGATGGAGACGCTATTTCATTCTCCTTAAAGTAGCAGTAGCTTTGAAGACCTGTATCCTTTGCTTCCTCTCACAAGGACATATTTATTATTTACTTACTGGGTGTAAGAAGTTCTGAAGTCTGCAAGATGGCGGAATTTTAGCCCATTTTCATGTTCGAGTTGTTTGATCTGGGCTTCGAGTTTTGAGACTGTTCTAAAGCGGAAGCAAAGAAACACCACACTATACAAAGAGCTACCAATAACCAGCTATTGCCAGTTAGTGTTGACAGAACTAGAGTTAGAGAGTGGGCCAACGCGGTGTAAGGCAGGAGCTAACCCTCGGCTCCTGCCACACCTCTCTAGGAAATCACACACTATACAAGCCACTTTCTCTCCTTGCCCTGGTCTCTGGATTTTCAGTGATGAAAACAACACAAAAACACACAAAGTCCAGTTGAACAAATTGCTCCACGTAATTTTATGCTTTCTGTTCTGCACCAAACAACCTAACATTCCCTGCTCACTGGCCAGCTAGCCTGTGCTGTAATCAGGGCAGGGTTGAAGGCGGATGGAGCACAACTTGGAGTAAGGGGAGTAAGGGTGTAATGCTGGGCTGCTCAAGTCAGGATCTGACTTGCAGCGGCCCAAAGAGCACTCTGGATTGCGCACTAAGCAACATTTGCAGGCTTACTTGCAAGACTGTACGAAATAAAGTGCTTTCCTATTTTATGACATCTTTTCTCATCTAGGCTTAAATGGCATATTTACCTTTTCAAATCAGAAATCTGAGCGTGTGCATCAAGCAGTTTGTTCTCAGTAATATTTAATGTATCCTGTGGGGGAGGAAAAGAAGACACATTATGCTCACAGCAAGTGTAAAACAAACACAGAATTGGTCTCTCTACTGCTCATGAAAGATTACAAGGCATGTCCTCCATTTATCTGGGCACGGATCCAATCTCACTTTAGCTCCCTGTAGTGAAAGCTCCAGGTCTGAGTTTCCCCCCTCTCCCATTGTCAGTGATTAGCTCTTAATCAGTGATCACCAGATCGGGAATCAGGACATTCCAACCCTCCAAAGCCTCTTCAGATTTTGGTTCTCTCACTTAGCTACACACTCTATTCCATTTGCAAACTGTACATGTTTGCCTCTTACCTTTACTCTTTCATGTTCTTTTCCAAGGGATTCATATTCTCCTAAAAGCTACAAAGAAACACACCTTGTTATAGCATTTTCAAGGTTCAAGTCTCAGAAGAAAAGATCTAGTTAGATTAAATCTGAGCCACTACTCCACCAGCCAAGTGGTAACACATCAACAGCAGTCAATCTTCAGACAGACAGACTTTGGAGGAGGACGTCAACTCCTGACTATCTACCACAGCCCACAAAGTAGGCAAGCACATGACTACTGATTCATGCCAGGACCGCATGGGCTCATTTTGTATGGCCAAGTCTTTGAGCTCAAACCAACCAATCACCACTTATGTCAAGCCAACTGAAACATCAGCACCGTGCAAACTTATGAATACTTATTCAGGATGGCGCACCACTGCACTGAACACATACACAAAGACTACCAAATCAATGGGAAATTATTAATTAATTAATTACTCCAGTGCAGTGTCTAAAAGCCTCATTAATCGAGGGTTCTGATGAACCTGCTCAAAACCCCTACAGCCCCAGGCATCGAGGCCAAGTGAAAACACCCCCATTTTCTGACTTACGTTCTGAAACATCTTATTCTCTTCCTTCAACCGGGCATCCTTATTATCGGAGAGCTTGTAGGCCTTTTCAAACGCCTCTTCCAGGTCCTTCAGTCTCCTCTTCAGACGACTGATTGTGTTGTCTTTCTCTTTGCTGCTGGTGCGCATCTCCTCGATTCGCTCTTGCAAGGCCTTGGTTGTATTGCTCACCGCACAGAAGCGCTCTCTCCAGTCCGTCTGAAAGGCAAACCGGCCGATGGACCACACAGGCATGTACTTCACAGAGACTTATTTGGGAGGTTGCAGGCAGAACCACACTGAGAGTTCAGGTGGCCATGTACAGTTTTGAAGCACAAGATGCAAGACAAGTCAGTTGCCAAAGCAGAGGAGACCTAAGATGCTCAAGAGAGCTCAGGTTTCTCCCACAAATGTGCAAAAAGCTCACACAAGGAGGTGTCGCAGGGAATGGGAGATCTGTGCATCTCCTATATTCCCACCCAGCCCTCCCGCCGTGCATCATATCAGTTACCTATTCTTGGGAGTTGTTCATGCTGATAATCCAGAAAAAAGAATGGATTCTATTGCTTGTACAGTGAGCCCTCCTTATCAGTACCCACAGACGCCAAGCCTGCAGCTGGACAACCTCAGAGGACCTCCTGAACATGACTGGAAGACATTTCTGGTCGCATCCGGGAGGTCCTCCAAGGCCCTCCAGCCATTGATTTAATTATCTGTGGAATTCTGTATATGTGGGGTGGTGGTCCTTGAATGGCTTCCTCACAGATATCGAGAGCCCACTGTATGGTGACCTGCCTCACTAGCTTTCCTGGTAGAAGTCACGACATAAACTTAAAAAGCAAAACACTCACGTATCCCAAAGTAATTTGGATTCTTTAAGAACATAAGAACAGCCCCACTGGATCAGGCCATAGGCCCATCTAGTCCAGCTTCCTGTATCTCACAGCGGCCCACCAAATGCCCCAGGGAGTACACCAGACAACAAGAAGACCTGCAAGGCCTCCTGGGAATTGTAGTTTAAGAACATAAGAACAACCCCACTGGATCAGGCCATAGGCCCATCTAGCCCAGCTTCCTGTATCTCACAGCGGCCCACCAAATGCCCCAGGGAGCACACTAGATAACAAGAGACCTGCATCCTGGTGCCCTCCCTTGCATCTGGCATTCTGACATAGCCCATTTCTAAAAATCAGGAGGTTGCACGTACACATCATGGCTTGTAACCCGTAATGGATTTTTCTTCCAGAAACGTGTCCAATCCCCTTTTAAAGGCGTCCAGGCCAGACGCCATCACCACATCCTGTGGCAAGGAGCTCCACAGACCAACCACACTTTTGGGCTTTTGGGAAATCAAAGGCTCCTTGGGGGTAAGAAGTTATCTTGACAAGAGTCACCTATCAGCATGTGACAACACTGAAGATCGGGCTTTGGAATAAGCATGCAGGCCTTCAGAGACTGGCACGTCAACTTGGTGACTTCTTGATACACTTTTTTATTAAGCGCTGGACTCAAAACAGGCACTTACCACTTCCATTTCCAGAGTGTTATTCTTATTCTCAAGGGCTCGCATGCGGTTATTAGTATCGTTCAATGTTGTCTCTAACTGGTCGCATCTAAAAATAAAGCGGTTGCCATTAAAAAGCATTAAAAACAAGAGAGCATTTTTTTTTTTAAAAACCCCAAAACTACCTTTCCTCTATGGCAATGCCTAAACCTCATTGACTTGAGGGAGCCACAGCGATTGACCTGTCCCCACACCAATGTGTCATTAGTCATTGTCCGGAATGCTGTGTCAGAATGGAAAAGCACATTTTGGAGGAGATGGGTTGGGAGAGCACAGCGCTGTGGTGCTCAGGAACAGAGGCAGAATGCTTCACAAACCTCTGGTAGGCTCTCTACATGTGCAGGACCCCCCGCTACATGTGAGGAAGCGCTCTTCAATATTCTGCATAAATACTGCTATTTTTGACTTAGGAAGAGCTCACCCTCCTTCCTTTAAGCATAACATTAATCCCTAATTAACTGGCATCTCAAGATTTCAACAAACAGGTCTGCTTACATTTTCATTTTGTCGTTGCTATGCTTGCCCTACATCTTCCAAACTGAAGCAAATGAGGGACAGAAAGGGAGGCTTCGAGACAGTACCGTTAAAAAAAAAAAAGCAGAAAAATAATATATATCCTCCACATAATTCAAGTATTACCTGTCAGCAAGAGTTTGATTGATTTTCTTCAAGTCTTTGGAAGGAGATTTGTGACTGGCCTCCAGCTGCTGTTTCAAGCTTTGAATTTCTGAATCATAATAAGCTCGTAGATCAGCTATGTGCCGGGCATGTTTTTCTCTCAGATTCTGCCTAATCCTGTTTTGTGGAATTAAAAACAAGCCTTGATGCTGCAGCACCTTAGCAGAGGGCAGTATTGTTGAGTCAGATGATTGCTGTTGTGTGTGTGTGTGTGGGGGGGGGGAGCATCTATGAAACTTTGCTTCCAAACAAAAGCTCTTCTGCTCCCAGGGGGAAAAAAAGCAGCTCTGTCTAAGGGTCCAAAGACTTTGGAAGCAAAAGAGAGTTTTAGGTTTGGTGTTTCTTAAACAGCAGCGCTCTTGTGTTGCAAAACACACACCTTGGAAGCCAAAAGGAGTTTCAAAAGCAGCTTGCGATACAGTCTGGAATGGGGGGAGATATGTAGCTCAAACCACACATGTTCACCCATGCACCAATCAAAGTCCTATTCAAGCTTTTATGTGTGCCAAAGCTGCTCTTTGAACAAGATCCCGGGCCAGGATCCTCAAAACTTCAGCCACCTACTTTTCATTCACGCATGTGGCCCCCACAGTTTGCCCCCACAGGATACCATCTGTTGCTTTTCAGTTGTCAGGTTATCGAAAGAGAGAGTGGCAAGACTACAGCTCATTTTGAGGCCCAAAAAATAACTTGGTGGCACACCCCTTTCTTAAAACCCCATGGGAGAGGAATCCTGACTCTCAGAATCTAAGTGGTACACATGTGGAAGGAGTGCTAAACTCTCCCTCATCTCTGGTTTACCTTCCCACCTAAGCTCCAGTGTCAGGCATGATGAAGGCTCAGTTCTCCTTGCCCACAGGCTCCCTTTCTTTTACGAGACTGGGTCTCCAATACCCCACCCCCTGCTTCCATTTTATCCATGACTGGGGCACATAATGATCCGCTTTAAACAAAAGAGTTCTGCTGCCATCACATCTAGTGTGGACAAGTTATATTCCTTTTTTTTTTTTTGCCAAATGCAGGCAATGCTGGACACCTCCAAAGACTAGCAAGCAAAATCTTCAGGAAATGTCCATAATGGAGACATTTCACTTGCACTGTTTAATTCTGCGGCACTAATCTGAAAACACCACATTTTTAATTACGGAAGTCTTACCTGGACAACACTGCAGGATCTTCTACACAGGTCGCTGAAATACTGTATTCTGGGAAAATATCAGTGGACAAAGGCTGGCAGTGGGCGGCCGACGATGGAGTTAGCGTTAAGTTGTCTTCCTCCTCCATGTTTAGTCCATCATTGCCGGGATGAACATATGCCACAGAAGAACCGGGGGTGTTGGCTTCGTTCTGGAATGCATAGCTGTTCCAGGGGTCTACGTGCAAGGCCGTTGTACTCAAAATGTCGTTCTGAGACCCAGCAGAGGGAGGTGATGACATGCTGCTTGCGCGAGAAAACGAATCTGTGTCCAAATGAATGGAAAAAGCAGGTTCCATCATAGAATCGGGAGAAAAGCAAGCCTTGTCTGGGGTGCCATAAAAGCTGTGAGAGGATAGCCCCGGGTTCTGCTGGCCTGGCTTCATATGCAGCGTTGGGTCGAGGGTCAGGATCTGTGAAAAGTGGCGGAAATGGAAGTTAGCGCCCAGCCATGCAATCCAGAAGCTCGACTTTGACATAAGAATGAACCAACGATGGAAATTTTTTAGGCTGTTTGTTGTGGCTACGGTTTGGGCACAGGACTGCTAGTTCCTTATGTTAGAGCTCTGCATTTTTGGGCTCCATCTGAAAGAAAAGTAATTCACCTTTGGTCTAATAAAGTTGGTGGCAGCCATGACAGTGAAAGCGTTAAGTAAACCTTATTTGTTTTGTGTTCCTGATTTTAACAGAGTATGGGAGAAACAATTGCTTCCTACAGGACAATGCAATGTATCACAGGTTTTGTTTACTGCAAAGAAGTACTTGAGCTCATGGCAAGGAATTAACTGTGTTTTGGAATCTTAGGACTAAAGCAGGGGTCTCCAAACCCTGGCCCAGGGGCCCACAGCAAGCCTCTTTCCAGCCCACAGCCAACCTCTTGTCCCCTGAAAGCCTCTGGCCCACTCAACTGAACATGACCAGAACTGTGCTCTGATTGTGTCTGGAGGGCCTTCTGAGGGCCAGAGAGGTTGAATGAATGAGCCCACTCATTCATTTATTCACTCATCTAAGTTCTATCTTTTATTTATTTAAATTTTATATTTAACTTTTTTTTTTCCGGCCCTCCACACCACAACAGATATTTGATGCGGCCCTCTGGCCAAAATGTTTGGAGACCCCTGAACTAAAGCATAACAAAGCACCCAATTCAATGGATGGCACTACAGAGTCAATCGTTACCTCTGGAGGGTGAGTTGATTGCGAAGGGGAAAGGTTCCAGTCCAGAAGCTGCCTGTTCTCCCTTTGTTTTTTATGGTAAATATCCTTCAAGGATGCTGGCTTCATTTCATCACCAGAAGAGGACTAAAACAGAAAGCAGTTAAGGTGGATAGTTTTAAGCAACACATCTGTTGTATGTAACGCAACAATGCCAAGATGAACACACACTGCTGGGAAGACAGGAGCACAAAATACTATGGTGACAATCCAAGTTTCTGTGGAGGGCCCAAGGCGCGTTCACAAGGGTATCCCCATTCACTACAATGTTAGGACGGCATTGGATATTCAATGACCCAGTTGAGAGGCTCCAGCAAACCAGGATTTGTTCGGCTGAGAACATGAGTCCACCAATGCCAAGTCCACACACTCCACCCACACGAAGGAATGCTGTCCATCAAATTACGATCTGCCCTCTCGATCTGTCCGAACTTGGGAGCAGGGTGTCAAGAGGGGTTTACAAATTGGGATATGGGATCAGGATTTGATCTTGGTTCCATATCCTGGAGAAGTTAACTCACGGCTCCTGGGTCTGAATGACACATGAGCCTGTGTCATTAAGAAATAAGAATTCCTACACACACAAGAAGGAAGGGGGTGAGGGCATGTGCTTTGCACTTGCTCAGTTTGCAATCTTAATCCAAGAAACCATGGTTTGCTGAAACCATGGTTTGCTGAGTTGGCTTCAGTTACTGAAGGGAACAAGTGAGTTTGGGCACATGGTTCTTTTCACATTTTAATTCAGCATCTCTGCAAGGCCCAAACCAAAGGGTGGTGAGTGGGCGGTGAAGGCCCAGCCCTCTCAAATATTCTAAGCCCCTTCCCTAGGATCTTCAGCTTTAATTAAAAGGTAAATCAAAACAGAATAAGTTGGTAGCCTCCTTGTTTCTAGTGGTACAAGAAAAAGCACAATGGCAGTATTGCATGAATAGCTGCCTTATACAGAATCAGACCATTGGTCCATCTAGTTCAGTACCGTTGGTGCTGATTGGCAACGGCTCTCCAGAGTTTCAGCAGAAACTCTGTCCTACCTGGAGGTGCCAAAGATTGCAGACAGACAGAAGCACACCTGCTTCGGCCTTCCAGGGTTCCAAATGTAAAGTGCAAAGGCTACCAAGGTGGAAAGACTGGGGCAACTTAAGTTCTGCCACATTCAATTGTTTTCATGAAAACATTAATACGGTAAATAGCACTAAGTATATTAGACTACCCATAACCAGGTTTTTGTTTCGATGAATCAATTTATGTCGCATCCCTCCCTCCAGTCAAACACTAAATCCCACCACCCGGACAAAATGGCTCAGCCATGGCTTGGAGCAACGCATGGCCATTAGAGTACTCAAAAAAGCACATTAGCCCCACATGTGTCAAGAATCTCTCTCGCCTTTTCTCTGAAGTGGTTTGTTTTTTTTAAAAAAAAAAACTGGAAAGTGACAGCTTTGTTCCCAACAGATTCTGTTTAAAACCTGCCCTGAAGAGGAGAGTGTGGCACTCGTTCGGCAAACACAGACACTTGCGCTACCACTTCTCCTTGACAGCAAGGAATGGCAAGCCCTTAAGAGGCACAAACACTTAAAAAGAAAGCCTGAACCGTAGCAGGGATCAGCTAATAGTGTACTTGGGGGGGGGGGGTGAACATTAGCCATGTGGTGAAAAAAACTCCCATCCTATATTTCCCCAGCCTCACCAATAGAGCAATAAAGCATCCAGGGCAGCCACTGCTTTTTTCTGCTGTATGGAATAATGGAGAGAGGTCTCAGGAGGGTGGAAAAGAAAAAGGGATCCACCAAGAACCTCAACCAACAGTGCAAGGTTTCAGGTCAATAGAGCCAGCAAGTGGCCAGGGATAAACAGCGACATTCTCCCAACCTAGAGAATTATTTTTTCGTCCAGATGCAATTGCCCAAAAAAGTGACGTGATCATTTTTGTTTTCCTTTTTCAGGAGCTGAAACTAGGCCAGCTAGGTAAACATCGCTTTCAGTCGTAGAAACGACAAGGTCTTTGATCTCTCTCTCAAGGCTTCCCGATTTACAATCTGAAGCAAGAATGCTATTATTTGAAGGCATCTTCTCTCCTGCTGCTCTTCCTATTTATGATACACTTGCTACGAAAAGATGCAATTGAAACTCCCCAGAGAGCATCCAGCCTTTCCCATCAACAGAAAAGCAGCTTGCATCCAAGACTTGTAGACAGAAACCTGGCACAAGGGCCTTTGGAGATAAGAGAGGCACTGACAACGCACCTCCAAATCCTGGGAAAAGCCTGTCAATATGGCTCCCCCTCTTCCATGACTAGATTGGCCCCTGCCACTTCTGTCAACAACTTAAACTCCAAGTCCTCGCTTATCAGGTTCCTCACACCTCCTCTCCGATTTCTCCTCCTCAGCATCTCGACGCAAGTACACCTGGTTCTATCATTTCCCCTCCTACGTCTGTACGCCCTGTTCTCAACTCTTCAAATTCACTGGCTTCCTGAGTTACAGGTGGCTGAGCTAACACTTTCACTCATCCTTTGGGGAAGCACATCTTTTGGGGGGTGCTTCCATGCAGGCACAATATTCCGGGGCTGGAAGGAAGTTTCTGCTTAAGTACATTTCAACTTGTGTACAGACCCCTGGAAACTAACTTGTACTTCCATAGGGAAGTTGGTCTCTCTCTCTTCTCTCTTTTCTCTACATTCCTCTTCCAATTTCTCTTATTCCTTTGCTTGGGCCATCTCTTGCCATCTCCCACATCCCTTCCCTTTTAAAAAAAAAAAAACTCTTTCTTTCTTCAACTCAATCCTCTCCTTTCATCCTCCTTGCCCAAGCCACTTCTCTCCAGCTATAAGCCCTCTGCAATTGTTGACACTGAATAAGAGATTGCACAAAACCAGTGTCGGTACCAACTACTAGAAATAGGCAGGATGACCATGATAAACCGGTGAAACCTGTAATAGTGCGAGACAATCCTTTGCCAGCACCTAGCCAACCCTCAAAGCAAGCAAAGTCAAATAAATACCTGCTCTGAGGACACCTTTGCTGAGGAGATACTAAATTCGTTCCTGAACTTCTCGGGCAATGAATGGTATAGCTCTTTCTCATCTAGTTTCCAGTATGTCAGTCCTAAAGAATACAGATAGATGAAAGTTTATTTCAAGAGAGGAAGAGACTATGAAGCCTGAAGTGACTTTTAAAAAAAAAATTTCCCATTACAAGTGCAAATTCAGCATCTTATGAAATATGGCTGAAATAATATGCTTCAGAGCTTGATCTATTACGCTTCAGAGCCGTAACAGGACTGTATGTGAAATAATGCCAAAGATACCATAACATAATCACAAAGAACTCAGGGGGAAAAACTAGTGCCAAGTCTGAAATGAGAATATTGGTCCTTCACAGTATTTCAACATGACCTTCATCTGAATCACCCTTCCTTATACTCCAGTTTGAACAAGTTAGCTAGATCATTGGATCCAATTAAAGAATGGGTGTTTTCATTGAGTGGGCCCTCGGTACCCACAGCGGATCAGTTCAAAGACACCCCGAAGATACCGAATTCCACGGATAATGAAATCTGTGGGGAGGGCAGTGGTGCTGCCTTCAAGGGCTCAGAAGACTCCCAGTCACAACCAGAAGTTACTTCCGGTCACATTTGGGAGGTCCTCTGGGGCCTTCCAGCCACTGAGAGGGGCCACTGTACTTATCACATATTTCTAAAGTAGCTTGAGAAGCAAAGTTGGCATCATTTCGGGGCAAACAGCTGGATATAAATTCTATAATTAACATTTAGATTTTAAAGCAACCTTCCCCTTTCATGTTTTTCCCCTTTCCTAACTTTCAGGTAGATTGTGACTGGGGTACACCAAGATGGTTCCTGTATTGCTCTCGAATTTACATAAGTGTTGCGGGTACTTGGAGCCAAAGGCTTCAGGAAGGCAGCACTGGATATAAAAACCACCGAATAAAGTGGAAGATAATAATATCACACGGCCCACCAGCAGTCAGCCCACACAAAAAGTGTGATGCATCCGTAACAAAGCTGAGGATCTGGCAAGTCCCTGGATGAGATCCTTGTGGGTTATGAAATACTTCATCAGGTTCCAAGAATCATTTTATAAGAGCGAGCAAAGGAACTAATTTGGCATCCAGATTATGTAACTGGGTGGGGAAGCCCAACATCCAAGACTACCAAATACCCCTTCTGAAGTTGTGTCCAGTTTGGCTTTGAAAACTATTTCCAGGCACAGGAACCTGTGCTGATAGACCACCTAGAAGAATCCATTTTGTTCAGATTTTATTGAGCATTGCAGGTCAATCATGTGTTCCGATTTCAAACCTAGAGTGGGAATCCACATCCTTCATTTCAGCGAAATTAGTCCACGTAATAATGCTAAGGTATTAGGTGTAATCCAGAGAAAAGGGATGTCCAGGACTACAGTCTTAAGCAGGCTCACTCACTGGGCCCGGAGGCCATAAATTAAGATGTAGCAAACAGCAGAGAAGCCTCTAAGATACTGTGTTAGTAACAGCACATTTTTAGAATGCTATCAGAAACACAAGGTGGCAAAGTGTGTCCCTTCCAAAGCAGTGTCAAGTTGGTGTGTTGTGTTGTGGGTTGGTGGGAAGGGGCCATTACAAACACACAACCCGTGTCCACAACTCATCCCCTGTGAAGGCTGGGGTGGGTGGGTATATGTGTAAACACACCCAGGGGTGGATGGGTGTATGTGGGAAAAGGTGCGTTTCTTTTCCTTCGGGGGCTAAGAGCAAGGACGCTCAGCTTTGCTGGCTACTGGAGACTACAGAGTTGAGTGGAAAGCCCAGGTCAGGTGTGGGGAACCCTGCGTGAGCTACAAGCCAGCCCCGCTGAACTCAGAAGGACTTCCCTGGAATCTGACACACGTGGAATTGCACGATATCACCCAAACAGTGCAACCCAAACCAGGCTTACTTGGAAGGAAGTCAACATGGAGCCCGACGGAACTTGTACCCAACTTACTCTACACAGGACTGCGCTGTGAAGCACAGAGTTCACTGGGGCACAGGTGTGCCTGCCCTTCTCTGGACTCTTGCCCTACATCTTACACCACAGCAGCCACCACGATACCCGACTACAAGCACCCCCACACACTGTGTTGCAATCTTCCACATGGGGGTCATTGTTGTACTAAGCAAGAAAGCAAAGAAGGAGAAGTGTTCAACCGTACCTGAATTGTCAGACACGACGGAATTTTGGCTTCCATCTGGTTGGCTGAGACAAAAAGTATAAGACGACGGCTCAGCAGCAGTGCTGTTGGTCTAGATTTGCACAGGGGGAGGGAAATCAAAGTTTTATAGGCCAATCAATAAAGTCACATCGATAACACAAAGCAGGAAGAATAAGTGTGCCAAAACCACAAAAGGGTCCTTGAAAGATCCAGGTAGACCAGGGCTTTTCAAACTGGGGCGTCGTGACCCCCCAGCCTGCAGGCCCTGGCCCCTGCCCCCTTAAGGGGGGGGCGGCCTGGAGGCAGGGAGGAGGCAGCGGCGCGACCCCCAGGCTTTAGCGGAGGCGGGGCACAATCGCTCCGCATCCACTTTCACTGCTGAGGGGAGCCCTGCTGCAGGTTGTGCCGGGCTTCCCGCACCCCCGGGAGGATGCAGCGGCTTGGGTACGTGTACCCAAGCCCCTGCAGCCCCCCTGAGCGGCGCGATCTGCCTTTCCCCCGCCCCCGATGACTCCCCTCTCCCGCCCACGCAAGAACTTAGTGGCTCTCAAACTCTCCCAGAGAGTTTGAGAACCACTGAGGTAGACACTAAAATGCATGGGGAAATGCATCGTGCTGAAATGGTTGCGCTAACCTCCAAAAATCAAACTTGCATTACTATGGCAATCAGTACCGAGAAAGCTATTTTGAAAGCAAAGTATAATTATGCTTTCAAGACAGAACCCCCAAAGAGAGGAAACACAGTGGACATTTCAAGGCAAAAAGAGAGAGAGAGGGAAGGGAAAACAGGCTTGTATGGACAACTTAAGGCCCCAATATTAATTGATAATTCATAAGGCAATTTGAGGAGCTTGCACTTCTTGAACACCATCCCTCCAGCAAACCAGCTTTTGAAGGGGGGTTTGAAAAACCAGATTATGATAAGAAAAGCGGGGGTGGTGGTGTTCCTCTGCTGTAACCACCTGCTGTAACTCAGTACCTGCCGGGCATGTTTAGAGGCAATCTTTGGATCCTAGCTGACAGGCAGCCCAATCCACAGCACACTAGCACCAGTGGGGCAGGCGCATGCCCCATCACAAATGTGCCGTAGAAAGCATGTTGCAGCTGCTTGGGGCATCATGGCATGGCCAGAAAGGCCTGTCCTGACTTGCTGGCGCCTGCAGAGGGAGCAGCGTGTGCCAGAGCAGGTAAGCTCTGCATGGGCCAGTGGAGGGCAAAACAAGGGTGGGAAGGAGGTGTAACGGGGTGAGGGAAGGGGTGGATTGGGCCCAGGATGGGGGGGAAGGATCTACAGGGCTGGCTCCTGCCATACTCTATCCCTCCTCCCGGGCTTGATTTCCTGACACAAGGCTTTCTGCCAGTGATTTTTCTGGCACAGGCTTGAGTAGTCCCACTGTAGCTGCTAGGCTTGCCAGAGGGCAAGGGGGCAAAAGTCCCTTCAGGCAGACCTCTGGCAGTCTCTTTCCTTGCACTGGAGACGGCAGAGGCTGTTCCTGCACTGTTACATCGCGGCGCAGAGAGCTAGGATTCAGCTGTAAATTAAACTGCCTGTTGAACAAGACGGATGAAGGGATGTTAATCTGGAAAGGTCTGGGGGAGAAATGGGTCCCCACTCACATCCTCAAATGTCAATTTCTGAGTCTGCTCTTTGCCTTGCACAGAATGCGCATCTCCTTCTTCCACACCGGTCCTTTTCAGCTGGCTTTTTTTCAGCTTTTGAGCCCATGATGTTAAAGATTTACTGTTGGAAGGAAAAAGGTAAAGAAAAAGATAAATTTTTGTGACAGCACCGCAAGTGTCGGTTATTTTAAAGAGCCAATTCGTGCTGGGCCTGCCTAACTTCTACATAGACTGAGCTCTCTTTGTTCTTTTGCATTGTGGGGGGGGGGGGAGAAAGGACAGCAGATTAATTTTCCACACTGTGAGTTTCAGAAGCGCAAGAAAACATTTGCTCCTGTGAGCAAGTCCTGGCATTTGTTTAAAATAAGATCTGTACCGAAAGCAGAGATGATGCTCCTGTTAGCTCTGCAAACCCCGCAGTGCCTTATGTATCAGGGGAATTTTAAAGAACTATCTGTACACAAATATTTATAGAATTTGCAGAATACCAAGTAACAGATGCTCACCAACATAATGGCCAGGAGCCAAAATTAATGTGCAACTTGGTTCGACATCCCCAAGGGGGCTCTGGAATTGCAGCTCTTGAGCAGCAACCCTTCGTGCCACAGAGTACAGGACCTTTTTAAATTGATGAGAGTTTCAAAAGCAATTTCTGACATGGCACTGATGTGTGGCAGGGCCAGGAGCAGGAGATGACTGCTGATCAAAAGCAAAGCATCAGAGATCCCACTGGATATACCCAACCCTCTGAGCGCATGGTTAATTAGCAGAGCAGGCCACAGACAGAACGCGGTTCTGAAACCCCGCACACTATGTCTGCATATAAGGACATAAGAACATAAGAAGAGCCCTGCTGGATCAGGCCAAAGGTTCATCAAATCCAGCTTCCTGCATCTCACAGCGGCCCCTCAGATGTCTCAGGGAGCACACAAGACCACAAGATATTTGTACCCTCTACTCCCTTGCATCTGGCATTCAGAGATAGCCTAGTACCAGGAGGTTGCATACACCAATCTGAATTGTAACCTCTGATAGACTTTTCCTCCAGAAATCTGTCCAAACCTCTTTTAAAGGTATCTAGGCTAGGTGCCATCTCCACATCTTGTGGCAAGGTGTTCCACCGATTAATCCCATGCTGGGTAAAGAGATACTTTATTTCATCTGATTGAACTCTCCTGACACTCAATTTGAGTGAATGTACCCTGGTACTGGTGATAACACATCTGCAATGCATCAAATGATGACCAAAATAAAAGAAAGTAATTCATTACACTGATGACTGGGTTACCCCAACTCAAATTATGGCGCAATTCTAACCAACTTTCCAGCACTGACTTAGCCGCAATGCAGCCCCGAAGGCAAGGCAACAAACATGCCCTTAGCTTGAGGAGGCCCCCTTGACTACTTCCCCACTGCAGGATGCAGTGCACACCACATTGGCACAGCTAGGTCAGTGCTGGAAAGTTGGTTAGGATTGCACCCTTAGTTTGAGAGTAACAGCATCTCAAATATACGCCTGCCAACAAGAGCTGACTAGTCTAGTGGAACCTTCAGCACTTAAGCATTCCCGAAAGAAGACAAACTGAAAACCTCGCAAAGAATGAGCTGCTAGTGAGTAAGTGGCTAGACAAATGCACATAAATAGAGTATTGTTAACATTTCAAAAAGCATAGGAACAGCCCTGCTGCATCTAGGCCAGTATCCTGTTTCCAGAGGTGCCCAGTCTGATGATTCTGGGAAGCCCATAAGGAGACCATGAAGAATAATATAATATATAATATACAGTATTTATATACCGCCTTTCTTGGTCTTTATTCAAGACTTTATTCAAGGCGGTTTACACAGGCAGGCTTATTAAATCCACGCAGGGATTTTTACAAATTGAAAGAAGGTTCTCTCTTTCAAGAACCACCACATTCAAGATGTTACGCTCCGATCTGGTTTAACATTCTGGCCTCCATCCTCCCACGCTCCGAGCAGATGGAACAGCTCAGCTGCAGCTTGCCAGCTGCTTCAAGGTCGCACGGTGCCGGTGGCCTCGAACTGCCGACCTTGTGGATGTTAATCTTCAGGCAAATGGAGGCTCTACCCTCTAGACCAGACCTCCTGCCCTGGAGGAGAAGACCCCGAACAGCCAGTATCGAGAGGAACACCATCTCTGAACATTTGCCCATTGTGGTCAAAGGATCCAGGAGCTCGTCCTATATGGAGGCTGTCAAGTGGTTGTATCCAATGGGAAGCTCAAGTTCTAAGAGCACATACTGACAGTCGGGGGAAGCTAAGCTGCCTCTGTTAGTTAAGTCACCAGTGCTAGTGTAAAACAGACGGCAGATCTATACAGTTGCAGTTTTTTAGCCCCACAGAACGCAGTCAGGACCCCGTAACTTGGCTTAGGACAAAACTGTCATTGACTCTCTAAGAGAGAAAGAGCAATCACATACTCCCATCGCAGTTGCTTTGGAAATGACATATAGATGGAGGCACAATGGAATTCTATGCATCAGAAATAATGGTCCGACCCTGCAGACTATAATAAACTACCCGGGCTACCAGCGTGCAATTGTGACGGCTCTAGCTCTGGTTCTGCCTATTTAACAATCTTTTTCAGGAAACGAGCAAGGGCTTTTGAATACAGAAACTTCCTGCTGCAACCGCAACGGCACTTTGGCACCGCAAAAGGGAGGAATGCATTGCAGGTAAAAATCTACAGAAATTCATCCACACAGGGGAAGTGACATGACACGTATGCAAGAAATCCTGCTGCCTTGATACGTGCTATTGCACGTGTTAAAAGAGCAGAGAAGTGGGGAAGCAGACAAAGGAGGCTCCAAAATTGATTACTTACCAGCTTGTTTTTCCACACTGACCTTCATTAACCTTAGGCTCAAATTCAGCAGGAAAAGCTATATCATCACCCTTTCGAGATGGACAATGTTCTACCGTTGTGTGTGTATGCTCTCTTTTGTTTTGAACACTGGCTGGAACTAAATCCACCTGTACTGACAAGGCACCATCCTGTACTTTGGTAAGTCCCTCAGGGTTTTCCATGCACGTCGGAATGTCTTCAGGCTTGCTTGGACTCAGTTCTGCCGCAGAACAGGTGCCATAGCCGCTGCTTAGCGAAACACTGTTTGCGAGGCACTCCTGATGGATGGCTGAAGTTTGCAGGCGACTCTCAGTTTCGTTGGATGCGAGTTGACTGACCAAGAGCTCATGTTCAGAATGCAACCCCATTGGGAGGTCTAATGAAGAAAAGCCGGAGGTAAGTTTGCCGGGAGAACCTTGCTTGGTGCACAAGCACACATTCTGGTTCTGAAGTTCTACCAAGTGCCTGATTTCATTTTGAATGCGCTGCAAAAAAACCCAAAAAACATGCAAGTCAGTTTCTTAAAAAACTGTACGGCTTACAGAACTTCTGGTTTCTTAAGCACACCTCCAGGAAGACTTTTCAACACAAAGACGTAACATGCGGAAATGTGTAATGGGACACAAATGGATAGTTGCTTCAACTTGGCTATTAAAGTACATGCATGTGCACATTCTGTGTTGCTTGGTTAAGGCTCTATTAGAGATCCAATGCAGTCCTGCAGTTAACTAAACACCACACACTCGACAAAGTGAAACTCAGGCATAAGTATTAGTATAAGTATAAGTATTGGCAACCTTCAGTCTCGAAAGACTATGGTATTGCGCTCTGAAAGGTGGTTCTGGCACAGCGTCTAGTGCCTTTGTGAAACTCAGGCATACTTTCATGAAATCAGACAGCTTGAGTACAGTGCTAATTTGGCAAGCTACTTGCTCAGAAGGAAGGGTTACCTGCCCTGCAAAGCTGCTTTAACAGCACATTGAAACAAAGATTTAAGCCAGAGAAGTCCAACTTTTTCCAGGACAATGTTGAGAGCACATCCATGGGTAATCTGGAAGGACACAAACTGAATTGAACAATCCCAATTGTTTCTGTCCACCTACCTTCAAAATCACATATTTTAGACACGCCCACCTCCACCACCTGTATGCCCCTCTCTCTACCCCTTTTCTCCCTGGACTGAGACCCAGTTGCTGCCACCAAAAAAGTCCCAGGCCACCTTAGAAGAGGTCCATGAAAAGTTGCTACAAACGTCTAGTTAAGTTTCAGTGGTCCAAAACAAGCTCTCCTTTTTTTGGTTTGCTCATAACCAGAGATTGCTTGCTATATGTGCCAAGTGATCCAGAGTGTGTTTATTCAGAGCTATGCTCCACAACTCACAGGGACTTAAGCAGGTGTGCTCAAGACCGCAAACATACACATAAAGAAAATGTTTCATTTTTCTCAACAGAAACTTTTGGAAAACATTTTCTTGGATTTGGCAGCCAAGGGCTCAGTTTCAATATGAAGTTTTAAAGTCTCATTTTCCTTCCTTACACCATCACCTGTGAAACAGCCATGCCAAAAAAGGGTCGTTCACCCAGAGTTTGAAATGGCCAAACATAAAAACAGACATTTGGTTTTCAACCCAATCAATGTACAGAAATGGGGATGACCATATGTTGCTTCTCCCGAAAACTGTTTCTCATCATGTCATAAGCAATTAGACCGTTGCCAGCTTTCAGACAGCACAGAACCAAGCCTTTGACCCCCCAAAATGCTGCTAAGATGCAACCAGCACTTCTCTAGATGACACACAAGAACTTTTGGTGAATTTGCAGGACAAATTCAAATCTGAATTAGGCTTTGGTCTCGCAGCCCATCCACAGGTTAATTTGGAAAACAAGCCACCCACAGTGGTGATTTGCACCACCAGGGAGCAAATCAAGCTTCTCTACAGCAACACATGATTTGAGACATCTACACACAGAGAACCTAAGAGTATGGATGGAAAAAGAAAACACAAAGGTGTGAGAGACAAAAAGAAAGTAAACGGGTGGGGGGGAAGAGAACAAAAAAAGAACAATACCTCTTGTTATTTGTTTCAGTTTCAGGAAGTGTTGTTACTATTAGTGTAGAGGGCCATCAGGAAAGGGAAGGGAGAAACAGTAACCAAAAGGATGTAAATATCAAAGTGTACCATATATACTTAAAGTGTATCAGATACATCTAATCCTCGCATAACACAAACTCTTACATTCTGATTTCACTGCAGAATAAGGAGAATGTAAATTTCTGTGCAAAGGGGACTATTCAGGTCAAGGATATAATAAACGCTATTCACGTGTGCCAATCAAGATCGGGGGTGGGGGAAAAAAA
This sequence comes from Tiliqua scincoides, assembly GCF_035046505.1. Taxonomy (NCBI): domain Eukaryota; kingdom Metazoa; phylum Chordata; class Lepidosauria; order Squamata; family Scincidae; genus Tiliqua; species Tiliqua scincoides. The sequence continues at coordinate 14,808,553 of NC_089834.1, forward strand.
TCCTAGCCAGCAAAACAGTTCGTTGCCCACACGTCAGGATTTGAAAGATGTCGGCCATTCTGTGCAGGACTGGGCTTCTAAAGAGGCGATACTGACACCTGGAAAATGAAACGCTCTCTCAAGCAGGTATACAATGGCAGCTGCCCAATGCGAAGTGTGCCCTCGACATTGGGAGAGTGAATAGGAGAGCATTAAGATGGTGGCTGTACAACTGTGTGTTGTGCAGAGGGGGTCAGGGCCAAGGCATGTAGGAATGAGGGCAATTCCCCCTATTCTGCAGTCCTGAAGAAAACCCCCATCTCAAGCAAATAGCACCAATGTGGGGAGGGGTGAAGCCATGTTCCAATCAGGTTTCCCCCTGCAACTGCTATTTGAAAACAAAAAAGGAAATGCTAGGAAAATGCATTAGCATTTAATCAAAGTAGTTTTGGCCTTCATTTTATTAATTAATTAGATTTGTATTCTGCCTTTCTCCGGGCACCCAAGGCGGCTGACCCAACGAGTCAGGCAAGCCTCCTCTGCTAGTTTAGGGGCCCAATCCTATCCACCTTTCCAGCCCCAATGCAGCCCCGAGGTAAGGGAACAAACATCCCCTTACCTTGAGGAGGTCTCTGTGACTGCCTCTCCACCGCAGGATGCAGTGCACTTGTTGGCATGGCTGCATCACCACTGGTAAATTGGAGAGGGTTGGGCCCTAGGTCTGAAACCTACAGAAAGGTCTTTGCTACTCTGGTATATCAAGTTGAGGTGCTCATTTTAAATCAGAAAGAATTTGGAAAGATAGAAATTTTATATTCAGTACCTACCACATGGTGTCAGTAGTATGAATTTGCTCTCAGAATAAAGTACTAACCAGATTTTCTCTGTTTGAAAAACTATGCCATGAAGAACCCCTGGTAAGGAAAGGTACTGCAGGATACTAATTTAACACAATTAGGCTGCAACCCTGTGCACACCTACCTGGGGCCAAACCCTACTGAACACAATAAGTTCTGCGTAAACTTGCAGAAGATTGCACTGTCATATCCTGTCAAACACACACACACAAGAAATAAAGCCCACAAAATTACTACATACACACAGAGGACACTGAACTAAAGCAGAGGTTCTTACATGTGGTCATTCTGACCTAGAAGACAACATCAGCACAAACACCAAAAGTGCAGATAGCACAGCTGACACAAAGAGTTTGAGGGCACAAAATATAAAGCAATGGACAGGTAAAGAACTGCATGCTGGGTATCAAGATGATTGGGCATTCTAGGGAAGAAAAACACTTGTAGGAACAGATTGCAGTCCGTCTGTTTGTCTGTCCGTCCCTCAACTGCAAACCACAAACTGCAATAATTAGGCTAGTCTTACGTCTCTAGCCCAATTAAAACATGCACTGGGAAAGGAATTCCAGTCGCTGTTCTAGCTAAAGCCACCAAGAGCCTTGCGACACCAATACATTTATTGTGGTGTACACTAGGGGCGCATGCAGAAAGATACACATATATAAGAGCATGGAGATACTACTAATTTGTATCATGCTGGGATAGAACAAGGAGTTATCTTGCCCTAGCAGCTGTCCATAATTCTCTAGATATACCTCCCCATGCACACTTTTGAGAACCCGTTTCCGTTTAAAATTGTCAAGCAAACCCAAATACTCACATGGATCTGATGATAGAAGTGTTTTTGCTGGGCCGCTATCTGTTCTTGGCATTGCTCCTCTACCCGTCTGAACAATCGTAACCACCTGGTCTATTTAAAAAAAAAAAGATATTTTGAAAAAGACAAAAGATTCCTTCTCAGTGTTTATCCTACATCCAACACAATATGAATTTCGTCTCAAAATCTGTGCAAAGAAACACCACATGACGTCTAGAAGGCCCCTCCCAAAAAAATTACCCGTACAGAGATGGCAAGTGCTTCAACACAGAGTGAAAATAAAACTGGGAGAGGGAGAAAAGAAAGAACTTGAGTTCTAAAGACTACTTTTGTGTTGGTACAGGCCAGTCTTCCAGTTTCAAGCACTTCAACACTTGAAAGAAACCCAATCAGAGTTTTTGACCAAGCACAGCGTATGGACTGCACTATGGAGTCGTAATTTTGGACTGAAAGAAGGGAAAACCAACACTGGTGACATGTTATATGAGAAGAAGAGAAATACAGCCTTTCTTTGTGCCTGAATTATAACAAGGGATCTCATAAACATATACAGCACAACCCACCGTCTCACTGTGATAAGACACAAACACAGCACAAGAGGTTATCAAGACTGCTACAGCTGGTTGAAGCCACTGCAACAGGTCCAGCCCAAGACCCATGAGCCAGAAGCCACCTCCCACGACCCTGCAAAGGCCTCACCAGGCATTTGGGAGCCATTCCAAATGGCTGACAGCCACAGGATTGTGGTGGAGCTGCCGGGTCATGCAATATTCCGGCTTCCAAACGCAACTGCATTTGCTAAGGTCAGTGACAGACTACCCGTATGGCATGCAGGAGGTCCCAGGTTCAATTCCTGGCATCTCCAAATAACAGAGGAAGTGGGGCTGCAAAAGATCAAGAGAGACCTTGGAGAGCTGCTGCCATTCAAGGCAGACAGTCTTGAACAAGATGGACCAGTTGTTCAACTAAGCAACAGGCAGATGCTGCAGGTGTGTTGTATTGCACCAAATCACTCTCCCTAGCAACAAACAAAAATCTAAGTCATTTTTCTCCCACAAAGTGAGCATATGGATGTGAAATATGGATTTCCAAAGTGAAATATGGATGACTGTTTGCAGCGAAACATTAACACCGATTGATAGACAACACTGAGTATCTGTAACCGTTAGGCCCCAAATCCTGAGCACTACATACCTCACAGTTCTTCAATATTTCCGAGTCACCACTCCTTGGAACGTCTTGCATAAAGGAAGCCAAACGATCAGCTTCGCCAGGTATTATAGCAGGGCTGACTGAGAAACTGGGAGATGCCATTTGGGTTAGACAAGGGATTGCTTGTTAGTTTTGGTGTATTTTTCAATCAGGTGGGTTAACACAACACAATGGTCTAGGGTTGAAAAGCCCTTACGAAAGCCGACCTGCTTGGGTCCAGGAATCCCCTGAGAAGACATCCAAGCAGATAATGCTGAACACAACAGTACCCACAGAGCTATCCTGGAAGCACAAATGTGCCTGGCATTTAATTATCTTTAAGAGTTAAACTCTCAGATTTATAATCCATACCTCTTGTACAGTAACATCCGTCTGAATATCCCATTTTCCCCAAAATGAAAAAGTCCTACATTATATTCATCTCTTTTATGCTGAATAAATCATGACAAACATTTAGTTTTGATTATTTTACAGTGTATCTTTAGGATACAAAAGCTAGATCAACCCCCACAAGTATTACTACCAATTTCTAGGATCAGCAATTGATGTTCTGCCCCACTGCATATCAAAATACAGAACAAACACTGGTAAAGCTACACCAAGTACTCTTACAGACAAGAGAAGTGTCCAACTTTTTCCTTAGGGTACAAGCCCAGTCATGCTGTCTTAAAACAAAGGGGACATCCTTGGGAAAGTTCATTTCAATCCTGGCTGTGCTAGAGCACAAACCTTTGGCTTCAATGTTTAAAATCCAGTTAGGCAGCATCTCACACTTACCTGCAATTATTTAAGTTACGGCCCACAGAGCTGTGAGCATTTTGGAGGAGGGTGTCCGCAGAAGAGGTGCCTTGCTTAACGTTCACCAAGCCCAAGTTTTCCATCTCTCATGTTCGCAAAGAATGTGGATATCCTTTCCAAAAAAAGAGGAACACACACAAGTGACACACTCATTGAAAAGAACACCACCACTTTCCCAAACACTGTTTGGAATCCCAGAATCTGATTATTCATTTGACAAACTTGTATCCCATCTTGTTAACAGCAACATGATCTCAGGGCAGCTTTCAGAAAGAAACCCCAAAACAAACAACTACAAAAACACATCACAAAAAAGCAAACAGCAGGATAAAAAACAATTTGCCTCTCAGATCCAAAGCCTGGGCAGGACAAAGTTCCAAACAACACAGTCCTGGAACATGCTGGAATCCCCAGCATGTATGCGCTGCTGAAACAGAGACGCCTGCGTTGGCTCGGTCATGTCGTGAGAATGGATGATGGCCGGATCCCAAAGGATCCCTTCTATGGTGAACTCGTGCAAGGAAAGCGTCCTACAGGTAGACCACAGCTGCAATACAAGGACATCTGCAAGAGGGATATGAAGGCCTTAGGAGTGGACCTCAACAGGTGGGAAACCCTGGCCTCTGAGCGGCCCGCTTGGAGACAGGCGGTGCAGCATGGCCTTTCCCAGTTTGAAAAGACACTTGGCCAACAGTCTGAGGCAAAGAAGGAAGGCCCATAGCCAGGGAGACAGGCCAGGGCCAGACTGCACTTGCTCCCAGTGTGGAAGGGATTGTCACTCCCGAATCGGCCTTTTCAGCCACACTAGACGCTGTTCCAGAACCACCTTTCAGAGCGCGATACCATAGTCTTTCGAGACTGAAGGTTGCCAACAGGTGTCTCAGATTCAAAGCCTGGGAAAACAATGAGTTATTCACCTGGTCGGAAAAGATGCAAGAGCAGGCAACAGCTAAGACCCACTAGGGAAAGCATTATGTAAGCAGGGTGCCCCAACCAAGGACTTCTCCCCAGTCATCACCCATCCCAGTTCAGAGAAGGGTAACCTCCAGAGATAACCTAGACCTACAGGCCTCATTCATCCTCTGGGGCTCCAATTCTATAGGTGAATACATCTCATTACCAACTTACTTCCAAGTTCGCCTGTCCACATAGGTATTTTCCGAACTCAGCACAGCAAAGTGATATCTTCGAAGCTATGGAACAGGTTTTCATTGCTGAATCCCATATAAAAACTGAGTGGCGACTTGTCTGAACCTGGGTGATGGCTCCATGTTATCCCACACCCACTGGCCAGAACCAAAGAACATGAGCCCTACAGTGAGCCACACAGTCATCTTCCTGTGAGGAAGATCACTGTTCTCCTGTCCCCATTATATAGATGTGACCGAAAAGACGTGATGCAGAAAGTTAATTCATGGCTGAACCAAGCCCGACTCATTCTTCCTACTGGTCCCTGCTCTGGTCTCTTAAACAGAGGACATTAATTTATGTATGTATATGCAAACTCATTTCTTGGGGGGGGGAGGCTCTATTTCTTTGGGGTGGGGGGAGAATAAAACCATTCCACCTCTCACAATACAGCAACATTCCAGTCAAATGCCCTGATGCTGCAAGAAGCGGTCAACTCCAACACACACTCTGGCTCACCAGTAAAGCAGAATTCTCAGCTGTTTGAGGCCATATCAAAAAGCCGAGAATTCATCCTTTTCCCAGCACATTATGCCTGACCTACTTCTTCCCTTGCACAATCCCTGGCGCATGAATTATTTCTACGACATCTTCAGCCGGCGCTCTCGTCACACTGCCTTCCCCCTTGGAAAAATCTTTAGATCTCGCGTCCAAAGCCCAGCCAAACATAATGCAGCTGAACAGAAGCTTAGCTCCACTTCTGAAAGAAATGGAAATATAAAAGCAAGCTGTTGGGTTCAATGCACCTAATAAAAGAAAGGCAGCAAGAAGAGATGGCAGCAACCAGAAGATCCTCAGGAACAGTTTGATCATACAGAGGGTGAAAAAAGATACCTGTGCTTTTCTACTTACTCTCATTCTACAAGGCAAGCTTTTTACAATGGGGCCTGCAGGTAAAAGAGAAGGAAGGCAAACACCACACACAGCCCAGCTGCACAAGAGAGATAAAGTATCAAGCCATTATAACACTGTTAGAAAAGCTGAGTGTGGGGGGGAGGTCCCTATTCAGCTTTGCAGATACAATTGCTGCAGCCATTCGCAATGGGCTACAGCCCCGAAGGAGCTCTTCTCGGCTTCCGAGGCCCCCCCATCAAACAAGGATACAACAGGAACAGATAAACATAAGCTCCCCTTCTCACATTCTTCAGTTTGTGGCCCCCTCCAAATGTGCCAGGTGGACCCCAAAGAGAATGGCTGGTCTACAGCACAGACACAGAAGTTGGTGGGTAGGGTTTTAGCATACGATTCAAAGGCCAGGCTTCACATCTTTGAGATAAATAAATATAGCATAGCAGCTAAGAGAGTAGGCTGTGATCCGCTGCCCTCTCAGTAGGGAGTAAGACCCACTGAACTCAATGGAGCTCACTCCTCAATAAACAAGACAACTTTGCTGTGCCCTGTAAGAGAAAATCCTGGTTCGTGCTTCACCTTAAGCATGAGCCAAGTGCACGATTCTTGGGCAAGATGCTAATCCTCAGATTCCCTTCTGCAATCTAGCGATAAAAATACTGATCTATCTTAACAAGATGGTTGTGAGGAGACAATATTCAGAGTGCTTCAGACTCTAAAGTTGCTACACATGTGTTTAGAACTATTATGATTTTAAAAAGCTAATGAAACACCCTCCCCACATCAGTTCTTCCTGTTCCCTTCCCCAATTCTCCTTATTTTGTCCCTGCCATGTGCTGTTTTAAGGTCGTAAGCCGACAAGCAGAGCTTGTTGGTTTTATTGTACTGCACCCCAAGTCTGAGGCACTTCTAAATATCCTCCTGGGGTCCCCTGTAAGGGTCAATAATAATGATAAATGACAACACTGCTTGTATTCAGGGTGTTTTGCAGAGAATTAATAGGTCCCTGCTACAAGGGGCTTATAATTAGCAGTCAGCACAGTGGACACAAATAGGAAGAAGAGGCAGGGATAGACTGGGGAAGAATGGACACCCATTTCAGCTGCATGTCTTGCAGGCATAATAGTATCTGCCTGCACTGAGCAGGGAGCTGGAATAGATGACCTCCATGGTCCCTCCCATTGAACAAGTGACTGACAGTGACTGACAGTGCAATACTACGCTCGGTGAAAAACTCTGAACCTTCCCCCTAGAAAGCGGGCGGGGACGGGACTGGACACCAGATCTGACAACTACCCTCTAATCCAGGGGTGTCATGAGGCCCATGGACCGCATACGACCCCCAGAAGCAATTTCTCTGCCCCTGAAATAATTGGGCTCTCATATCTCGAAAATATGAACCAGAATTTGCACATTTTCTCTTCTGCCATTTGCAGCTAAGGAGTTTCTATGCGAGAAGCAAGTGCTTATTTCTGGCCATCATCTGCTTAACGATGGCACTTGCTGCTTTATGACATCACTTCCACCTTAATGACGCCCCTTCCTGCTTTAAGGCATAGCTTCCACCTTCCCATTTTAAAACATCACATCCACCTTAACAACATCACTACCTGATTAATGACATCACTTCCACCTTAACAACATCACTACCTGATTAATGACATCACTTCCACCTTAATGACATCACTGTCTCATTCATGACATCACTTCCACCTTGATGACATCACAGCCCACTTTATGACACCACTACCAACTTAATGACCATTTCCTGCTTCAGGACACCATTTCCTGCTCTGTGACATCACTTCCACCCTAATGACGTCACTTCCAGCCCTGCTCTAACCACTGCGCCATCCTTCCTTGCGCTCTTTGGCCATCCTCCCCCCAATACCAATCCCCTCAGGTGCTCAAGCCCCGCCTCCTCCCCCCTCATAGGCCCGCTGCCCACACCAGGTCTGAAGCCTGGGCCGCTGATTGGCTGGCGGCGCGGTCGCTCTTCCCGGCTCGGGGCGTGGCCGGAGGGCCGAAGCGGGCCCAATGGGCGGCGCTCAAGGCCTTTACCTGCATCGCGGCTCGGGGCCCCTCAGGCGCGCGGCGTCCACAGGCGCAGCTCCACTCCCTCCTCCCCCTCCCCTCAGCATTGGCGGTTGAGATTCGAAGAGCCTCGGGGAGGCGCCGCCGCTGATTGGCTGCTCCGGGGCGCGCGCCGCGATTGGCCCGCGCCAGCGACGGGCTGGGGCGGGAAGGGCGGGGCCCGAGAGCGCGCGCCCCGATTGGGCCGCGGCCCGGCGCGCGCCGTTCGACTTCCCCGCTCCGGATAGGCTGGCGGGGCTCGGCAGGGGCGGGCCCGGGGCAGGTCCCGTTCTCTGATTGGCTCTAGCGGGGACTCCGCCCTCACCTTTCGCTCGGGTAGTAAACAGAAGCGGCGCATGCGCAGGGGAGTCACTGGGGCGGGCCTGGTCCTCGTTGACGTGACCCCCTTCCGGCGCAGGTAAGAAGAGCTGAGTGGACCCAGGAGTCCTGCCCCTCCCCCAGCTGGCACCCAGGGGTCTTCCCTCTCCCCCCAGCTGGCACCCAGGGGTCCTGCCCCTCCCTCTCCCCCCAGCTGGCACCCAGGGGTCTTACCCTCCCCCTGCACCCAAGGGTGCTGCCCCGCCCCCCAGCTGGCACACAGGGATCCTGCCCCTCCCCCAGCTGCCACCCAGGGGTCTTACCCTCCCTGTGCACCCAGGGGTCCTCCCCCCCTCCCCCCAGCTGGCACCCAGGGGTCCTCCCCCCTCCCCCCAGCTGGCACCCAGGGGTCCTGCCCGTCCCCATGTACACAGGAGTCTTGCCTCTCCTCTCGTTTGCATTCCCAGCCTCTTTGTTGTGTCAACAGACGCTCTGCTGGAGGCTCCGGGAGGCCTGACTGCCTCCTTAGGAGCCTCTTTGTTGTGCTGGGACCACAGTAAGTACTGTCCGTCATTAAGCAGAAGGTCGTTAAACGGCGCACACCTGTACTTGCATAAGCACCAGAGCTGTTTCAAAGCCTTCAGCAAAGTCACCTAATGGAAGCTGGGTGGTCCTCGGGCAGCCATCCGTGAACTCCTGTTCACAGAGTGTGCTCCTGTTTCCATCATTGATATTTTGGAAGGTGTGACAGAGCCAGGGCAGGAACATGGGTGTCCTGTGCCCCCCTCCCTTCTGTATTCGGGAGCCTAGAAGTCCTACTGCCCTCTCTCTTCCCCCAAATGTGGGGTTTCCCCCCAAGGATCCTGCTGTGTTCCATCACAGGCAGAACCAGTGATGGGGCCCAGGAGCTCTGCCCTTTTGTGTGGGCGCACACTGAAGGGGTGGCATGGAGTCCCTTCACCCCCACACATGCAGAGAGTCAGGAATGATACCCAAGATCCAGAACTTAGTTCCGTCTTCTAACCTTGAGGACTAAAAACAGGCAAGGAACTCCCCAACAGCTGCCTTAGAGCTGTACCGTGGATCTTAGGTAGTCAACAAGCACGAGCGATGTGAGATGTACTATCCATGATACACCGGCCAGGAGACGGAAGATGACACTTGAGCAAGGAGTTCCTCTCGCCTGCCCAGGGCCAGTCTCCACTTGTAGGGCCCCGTCTCCCTGTTTGAAATCCATGGGTCCAGAGGAAGGCCACTTCCAGCCGACAGCGGCCCTGTTTCTTACCATGATGGAACACCTGCCAAGCCCTGTTTAACCCGGCACTTGGTTGCAGTGCAGGGCTTTTCCTAGCAGGTGGAAGTCATGATGATGTTGCAAGCTGGGGATTGTGACTTCACTGCAGAGGAGGGGAGAGAGGGGCAGAAAAAATGAGCAATGGAGAACAAGCCTGGAAAAGAATGGCCTCATTTTCCTGTTTTAAAAGGAAGGGGAGACTTGGAGCAGCCTGTGGTGTAAGTTCTTTATAATCTTTAAAATAGAACAACTCAGAATCTGGTCACATGGATCAAATGGCCTTACAAATGAAGTGCTGCAGGTTGTGCTAGGAGGAGGAGGAGAACTCCAGTGTACCTTTAAAATTCCAGATACAGGGGTTACTTTTTCCACCTGCCTACTACCCTATACATCAGGGAACGTCAAGGGGTGCTGCAGGCAAGGCACCCGAAAGAGGAGCACACAGTGACCTGCTGATTTGTCCACTATTGCTTGACTTTGCTTCAGTCACTGCAAGCAATAACCCATAAGAACAGTCCCACTGGATCAGGCCATAGGCCCATCTAGTCCAGCTTCCTGTATCTCACAGCGGCCCACCAAATGCCCCAAGGAGCACACCAGATAACAAGAGACCTGCAAGGCTTCCTGGGAATTGTAGTTAAGAACATAAGAACAGCCCCACTGGATCAGGCCAGAGGCCCATCTAGTCCAGCTTCCTGTATCTCACAGCGGCCCACCAAATGCCCCAGGGAGCACACCTGATAACAAGAGACCTGCAAGGCTTCCTGGGAATTGTAGTTAAGAACATAAGAACAGTCCCACTGGATCAGGCCATAGGCCCATCTAGTCCAGCTTCCTGTATCTCACAGCGGCCCACCAAATGCCCCAGGGAGCACACCTGATAACAAGAGACCTGCAAGGCTTCCTGGGAATTGTAGTTAAGAACATAAGAACAGCCCTACTGGATCAGGCCAGAGGCCCATCTAGTCCAGCTTCCTGTATCTCACAGCGGCCCACCAAATTCCCCAGAAATTCTTCAGGTTCCATTTAAGCCAGCGGCCCAAAGCCATATGCTTAGAGGCCTTTTAGCAAAATGGAGGAGCCCCTCCGGTCCACAATCTGGCCGAAGTATGACTGGTCCAAAGGAAATTGGGGCAGTGGTGCCTTCTCTACACGCTGTGATTCAAAGTTGGCAAAACATTCTCACCCATCTGTTGGTTTCTAGTGCCACCAAGTGATCACTTGAGTTACTGACAATACTTGGTGTGGCTGTGTCTGGTGCGCTGTGCAGTGCATTTGGTTATGAGGGGTGGGGTGCAAATTTTGAATAGTAGCCAGGGCTGGGGTCTTATTAAGGTAAACCTCACCAGAGACTCTAACTTCACAGGGGTTGGCTTGGGCAACTTCTCCCCATCTCCCAGCCACCTGCCATTTCTTCCCTGCCACGGCATCTCCCTCTTTTTGAGCACATGCTGTTGCCATGCCACTCTCTGTCCACTTGGACTGGTGGAAAGAGAAGACAGAAAGATGAAATAGCAGCACACACTGATTGGCTGCCACTAGGTGGGACAAGGATTGTGTGGCTCAGTTGCACACCCCTCAGCAAGCTCTTGAAGGAGGGTCCCATGTTGCAGGCTGGCATTTAGGATGAGTCCTGGGCTAGCTCCTGAGAAACTGAAGGCCACATGGCTATTCTGTAACCCCAGCCAGAAGGCAAAAGCTCTTGCGTTCTTGGCCACTTGAAATAACGAGAGATCCTGGATGCAGAAGTACATTTCAGTTGGTTGACCAGCTTCTGCTGCTGGAATAACCCACCGCCAGATCGACGTCTCACCGATCAGTGAGGCTGTGCTGGGGCAGTGGTCAGAGCTTGGCATCCTGTGGCTGGCATGGGACTAGACTTGCTTTCTTAATCATACGAAGTGGCAACATTCTGAGAAGAAGAGGCCTGGGTCAGGAAAGGTTAACGCTTTTTCCTCTCCTGGACAGAAGATGGACTTAATTAATCAAACATACCCACTTAACTTGCAACCAGGTGGTTTCATCCTTCCCTTTTCCACCCAAAGAGGTGGCCTACTTATATTGTGCTATTGAGTAGTGGTGTTTCTGCTTTTTGAGGCAGGGTGGGGTGGCTCAAAGTAGCAATGGGTGGGGTAGAGCAATGATAAACATCGGCAAAGAGCACCCCATATAGTGATCCAACCCACCTGGCACGGCATCTTGTGGTTGGACAAGGCATGGTGGTAGACGGGGTTAAACTGGCAGACGTTAGATCATGCCTTTGGACAGTAAATCCACCCCGGCTGAATGGGACCACAAACTGCCCTGCTAAGTCAGCAGAGTTAATAAGAACTAAGTAATATTGAATCACTGTGTTGATAAACTCGTTTTACTGAATGCTAATAATGTGTTTCTATCTCTCTCCCCCCCCCCCCCGCTTTTGGGGGTTAGAAGAATCCTCGTCTCTGGTTTATATGCCTCCTTCAAGTTTGCTGCAGTTTAAAAGCTCGCTGACCAGAATTGGCTGTCTCCCTCTGGCCCCTGGGTGCCGCAGGGGGGAACGTCTTCTGCAGCCTCGATGGCCCAGCCCTTTGCTTCTCATAGCAGGAAAGAAGGACTCCGGTGAACTCCTTCCGCTCAATGAAGCAGATTTGGAAGAGCAGTTTGTACGAGGCTTTGGGCCCGGAGGACAAGCCACAAACAAGACCAGCAACTGTGTGGTCCTGAAGCACCTTCCCTCGGGGATTGTCGTCAAGGTGATTTGGCTGACTTAATGGTTGGCAACCTTCAGTCTCGAAAGACTATGGTCTAAGCCTACAGCACCCGGTATTCCCAGGCGGTCTCCCATCCAAGTACTAACCAGGCCTCACCCTGCTTAGCTTCTGAGATCAGACTAGATCAGGCATCGCTTCCACTTTGTGGCAAGGGCCAGTTGCTTCCTGCACAACAGTGGCTGTTGATAGCTTCATTTATAACTGTCACTTATCAGTATGCAGGGTTTGTAAGTAGCCAAACCCTTGATCACCTGTGGTGTGTAAGAATTGCATCCAGGTGATCAGGCAAGCAAGCTTGCGTGCCACAGATGATTAACTTGGCTGTGGGTGGGCATGTAGGTTAGGAAGACGTGGTCAGTTGTTGTGCCATCAAAGGCTTGCAGGTACAGGTGGACACAAGGAAAACGCAGAAAGGGGAAGAAAATGGGGGAGCATATGGCAATTATTTCAGTCACGCTTAATTACTGATAATAATAATAATATAGGTATTTCTATACCGCCTTTCTTGGTCCTCAGATTTCTCCTTAGACTTTATTCAAGGCGGTTTACCTAGGCAGGCAATTTTTAAATCCCTGTAGGGATTTTTACAATTTGAAAGAAGGTTTCTATCTTTCAAGAAACCCCAACATTCAGATGTTTCATTCTTGATCTGGTCGCACATTCTGGCCTCCATCCTCTCATGCTCAGAGCGGATGGAATAGCTCGGCTCAGCTTGTCAGCTGCTTCAAGGTCGCACGGTGCTGGTGGCCTCGAACCGGCGACCTTGTGGATGTTATCTTCAGGCAAATGGAGGCTCAACCCTCTAGACCAGACCTCCTGATGGTGTCAACTTAACTATGGGGTGTCACGGAAGGATTGTAGGAAGAAAGAAAGATGGTCTCATGAAGGTGTTCTGGCTCCAGATTTGAGAGGGCCCTTGGCAAAGAGCCTCTGGGACCCCCAAACCCTAAGAGTAGGCTTACCTGAGCAGCAGGGTAGGATTGGTCCTGAGTAGCTATGCTGATAGCTGCCATCTTTCTTTTTCCAGCAATGCCCCCACTCCAACATTGTGGCCCAGTTTAGATAATGGGAGGGCTATCGCCTCCCAGCCTCCTGTAACTCAATTTGGCTGGCTTCCAGAAATCCTCTTTCTGACTCTTGCGGTCCCGTTGGTGCCTCCCTCCCCCAGGTCTATGTAATGGGCCAAATGTCTTGTCTAGCTAATCATTCTGCCCCAATATGAGGCCTGCGGTACCCTTTCCAGTCTTAGGGGCAGGCAGGCTGCAGTCCCACAAGTAAATTTCGTTTTTTCTCCTCCCCCCACCCCCACCAGTGCCATCAAACAAGATCAGTGGAGCTGAACCGCAAGAGAGCCCGAGAAATCCTTCAGGAGAAAGTGGACGTTTTCTACAAAGGTGAAGCCAGCGATCTGGTGAAGGCAAAGCAGGAATCGGAGAAGAAAAAGCAAGAGAAGAGGAAGCGGGCAAATGAAAACCTGGAACGGAAAAGGCATTTGAAAGAAATGCAAGCCCTGGAGGACAAATAAGGAGCACAGGGTCATTTTTCTCACACTAGTTTTTGTATGTGTGGTGGGGGGTGTTGGGTGATTTCCAGCTCTTTCTTACCCTGGCCTGATTGTGATTTTTCAAAATACCAATGTGAAGCTACCAAGTTCTGCTTCTTGTCTTTTAAGGGTTTTTTTCCCCTCTTGTCCATTTTCCTAATTTCCTTTTATAAAGGCAAGTATGCTATAACCACCAACAGTGTACTAATTGCTTGAGCATTTAAGAATGGAGGTAGCGCAGCTTTCCTGTAGCTGCCCTATCCAGGTGATTGTCTGGTAGTTCTCTTTCTCCAGTCTAAGAAAGTCAGTTTTCATTGGCGTTACTATTGTGTAAGCTCAAGTCCCAAAGATTCTAAGTTTGAAGTCTTTTTCTTGTGGCTGAGAAGGCAACTTCCATCTTCTTCCTCCTCAGTCTGAATAGTGATTGGCATCTCCCAGTTCCTTTATTTCCTGTTCAAGTGGTGCACAGTGTCTTTATAGTCCTTATGACTTTCATGTTGGCAACCTTCAGTCTCGAAAGACTCTGGTATCGCGCTCTGAATGGTTGTTCTGGAACAGCGTCTAGTGTGGCTGAAAAGGCCGACTCGGGAGTGACAATCCCTTCCACACTGGGAGCAAGTGTAGTGTGTCCCTGGTCTGTCTCCCTGGCTGTGGGCCTTCCTTCTTTGCCTCAGTCTGTTGGCCAAGTGTCTCTTCAAACTGGGAAAGGCCATGCTGCACAGCCTGCCTCCAAGCGGGCCGCTCAGAGGCCAGGGTTTCCCACCTGTTGGTGTCACCTAAGACTTTCATAGTGAACAATCAAAACATATGCTGAAATATGCCAGGTGTACACGCACCCCTCTGACCTACCTTAAACGAAGCCTTGTTGTGTTAGCATCTGGTCCAGCTTCTCATTCCAGGCTCTGGCTTGCAGCCTGCTTCAGGCCATACAGCCCTTTCTCCCACATAGAGAATGGGCTGCAATTGAGAAAGTAGGCAGATACTTGAAAGGTCCTCAGATTGATTAATCCACTAAAACTCGTTTGCTCAATCAACACAGAACCTTGCAGATCTACCAATAACCATACACATGCGGGGTGCCTTTGAGAGATCAGAGTTCACAAATCAGGACACAAACCGTTAATGAAAATAAGCTTTATTACATCAAGTAATAAATACATACAAAGATGCAAATAACAGTTTAGTTGCTTATTTGGGTTGTTTTTTTTTTTTGGCAAAGTTACAGTTTAAATCTTGGGGGAAATAAAGTTACTTTTGGGGTCCCTCTCACAGAGTTCCATTTGCTGTTTTGTGTGTGTGTGAGAGAGGGAGACTTGCACCCTTTTCAGACTTGGAAACTCTGTCATGCCACAAAAAAGGGTGTGAAGGGGTGGATTTTAAATGGGCATTTATGGGGTGCGTGCCACAAACTGAATGAATTAGGTTATTGGGAAAGGACATGTGATCTCTGTACCTAACAAAAAAATGTAGCTATGAAATAAGGTGAACATTGGGGGAGTATGGCAGGAGACCTACGCAATCTGTGTGGGGTCCTGATCTGGTCTGATGGTCTCATCCTGTCCCACATGGAGCTAGTGTATGACTCAATGCACAGTCAATACTTCCCTCCAGCTGTGTGCTACAGAAGATGATCAATACTGGCAGACCAGCTGCCCATCAGAAAACTTTGTCCACTATTACAGTACTGCTTTTCTCATTAAGACCCCTTTGACAAAACCTTTTGGGGTGCCTTAGGCAGTTCGACCATCTGTGAAGCCAACTGTAAGGTAGTTATCTCAGGTGGCCTCCTCCCTGGATTCAAAAAGGGGAACAGAATGGATAATGAAATATGGAGAAGAGTGGTGGACTAGAACATGCGACTGTCTAGCCTGCCACACTTCTGTCTGTACTTCCTCTTCTGCGCCAATCCCCTCTTATGCAGGGAGCAGCTGCTGGTATAACACTGGGTAAAGTGGTGGGGGGGCGGGGAACGGACACCATTCGGTTTGCCGCCTCACAAACTGGGAACTCTTGAGCTAGTCCTGATCTTGGACCTCACCAGCGCAGTTTGAAACTGTACGTTGGGGGAATACCACCAGCTGAGGAAAAGACACTGAGCCAGAGAAAAGTAACTGGGGAATTCGTGTACAATTTTTAAAAAAATGTGACAAATTCAGGGAGTGTTCAAGTTAAATGAAACTTCACAAACTCCTCAAACGGGAAGGAGATTTTTGTTCAGTTTGACTAAGGCTGGGATGCCCCCCCCCAAAAAACCCCAACAACCAAACAACTTGTTCCATACACCCAAAGAGGCTTCACACTGTCCGCTTCTCAAACAGAAGCCCACCATGCGGGATGGTGACCGGCTTTCAACACCAAGGAGAGCTTCAAGAGCTGTTTGTGACACAGCACGGTGGGGGGAATGGGAGGGGGGTCTTCAAAAGTCCTCTGGGCTGAAAAGCCCTTGGGCGTGTCCCAAGGAGCTCTTTGGATCTCAGCCCACATTCTTGGAAAGGGCGGTGGGGAGAGGAAGTAGATGGATGAAATCAAGGAGTTTGCCTGAACGTTTTGATCATCGCCAAAGGAATCGGTGTGTCTCTTTCGCTAGAGGTGATTGGAAGAGGCTAGGATCTTGCGTTCCGCTCCGTCTCTGCCAGACATTCTCGAACGAGACCTCGTGCGTGGATGATGCCTGCAACATGAATGCATTGCTTCAATACACGCAACATATATATTGTTTAGCGTGTGCTTGTCCATCATCTGGTCACGCTAGGGAATACGAGCATTCTGGATGGAAACATTTGGGTTCGTTGTTGAAATCAGGCTCCACTATACCTGCTGGCCCCATCAAGATTATTTTATGGTGATGCATGCGGTGATGGGTCTAGAATTATATTTAGTAAATGCTGCTAACATCTATACCAGGGGTGCCCAAACTTTTTGGCAGGAGGGCCACATCATCTCTCTGACACTGTGTCGGGGGCCAAATTAATTTATATTTCAAATTTGAATAAATTTACATAAATGAATATATTAGAGATGGAACTTATACGAATGAATGAAGGTCTTGCAATAGCTCAAGGCCTATAAAAGTCCTTGCGCAAAGCAAGGCCGGCCTTTCCTTCACTGCCACTGCTGCATCACAGATGTGAAACAGCAAGCAGTGGAGGGAGCCCTCATCCCACAGCTCATGCAAGAGGTCAAACAGTCTTCTTCACACTGAGAGCAGTTGCATCAGGCCAGCATGGGCTCCAGCAAGTCACCGGAGGGCCAGATGCTCATTGGAAACTGGGGGCTCCCTGCGGGCCACAAATGGCCCCCGGGCCAGGGTTTGGGCACCCCTGATCTATACTACTGCACACTGGGGGGAAAAGACAGTATATCAGCCACCCACTGGTCACACTGGGGCTTAATTTGAATAAATACACATTTGATTGTGCTGTTAGTCAATAAGACAATGCCCCTCTTTTAAATCCATTGTTGACAAACACCAATAGGAGGCTCAGGGTGGACGGGGGGGCGGGCTTTTCAAGCACGGAAAAGCACGCTATGAAGTTCTGCCTGCCAAGCCTGCTGTTTGGTGTGTTGTATTCCTGGTCTTGCTGCTGGGCTGCAGGTGTCCCA
The DNA here is from genome assembly GCF_035046505.1 of Tiliqua scincoides. Taxonomy (NCBI): domain Eukaryota; kingdom Metazoa; phylum Chordata; class Lepidosauria; order Squamata; family Scincidae; genus Tiliqua; species Tiliqua scincoides. Next base: position 14,825,837 of record NC_089834.1, read on the forward strand.
CAAGTACCACCTCAAATTCCACTGGTGGTACCCATACCACTGCTTGAGAAACACTGGTCTAGCATTTGGGTGGGACTAGATACCCTTTGGGTTCCTTCAAATCACAGGATTCACTCTATGGCTGGCAGCTCAGACTCCCAAAGATGCAGTCTGGCTCTCTCTTGTTTATGAAGCTCGACCAATGTGCAAGTTGTTCAACTTTTCCCCTAATCCTATGATCGACAACAGAGGTCTCCAAACCTTTTGGCCAGAGGGCCACATCAAATATCTGGCATGGTGCGGAGGGCCAGAAAAAACATTTAAATATAAAATTTAATAAATTAGAGATGGAACTTAGATGAGTGAATCAATGAATGAGTGGGCTCATTCATTCAACCTCTCTGGCTCTCAGAACACCCTCCAGACACAATCAGCACAGTTCTGGTCATGTTCCGTTGAGTGGGCCAGAGGCTTTCAGGGGACAAGAGGTTGGCCGTGGGCCAGAAAGAGGCTTGCTGCGGGCCGCATCTGGCCCCTGGGCTGGGGTTTGGAGACCCTGATCTACAAATGTAATTCTTGTTTTAAAAAAGTTTAAAGCAATAGAGCCTAAGAGAATCCACCCTACCCCCAGGCAACAGTTGGTTACCTCGTTTTAGCCGTTCCATCGCACTTTTACTTCCAGCATATGTCGGCCTGATTTCTTTCCCTAGTTCTTCAATGATGGCCAAAAGCTCCGCATATTTGCTTTGTGGTACTTGGCTACTGCTGCTGGTGGTGGAGCCCTGGGAGACAGACAAACGGCAGCTAGATGAAGCAAACAGCAGTTGCCACGACCAACAAACCCCAAATAATCTCAGCCTGTTTAATTCGTTGACCACAGATGAGAGTTACGTATTTTAATCAGAGCTGTCCAACGTAGAAGGCAGCACTCAAGCCCTCATCTCCCACATCTGCACCTAAAAGCACCACCAATCTCTCCAAACATGGACTTGGGTATTGAAGCATGGCACTTCACACAGCACAGAAGGGCAGGCCTCTGCCCCGAGGAGTTTACAGTCTATCATTCAGTCTCAATTTGGCATCGTCAAGATTTCACTTCCGGTGGGGTGCTATTTACGTTCATTTGACATTAAAATAGCCTCCTGTGTGTGTTGACCGTATTTTACAGACAGATCGAGGAAGCTGCCCCAAGGAGCTTACAGGAGAGACAGCAGAAGGAGTCAGGGAGGCAGCAGTAAACGGGTAGAACATGTTTCAATGACACTCCCTTGGCACTTACAAGAGGATATGGGGGACCATGAGAGCCAGGATGGTATAGTGGTCCAGGTTCAAATCCCTGTTCAGCCATTAAGCTTCCTGGGTGATCTTGGGCCAGTCACTATCAGTCTTACCTACCTCACAGGGTTGTTGTGAGGACATAATGAGGGAAGGAACCATGTACACCACCCTGAGCTCCCTGGAGAAAAGGCAGTACAAGCATATGAAAAATAAACCAGGGGTGTGTGTGAAAACCTTCACAGAAAAGGAGGAAAGCCAAAATGATCAACGTAAAATCCTTCAGCCTTAACAGTAAGGTGAAAAGCCAGTGGCCATTTTTACCTGTACCCCTTGCGTGTAGCCTAGAGACGGGGGTCCGTAGTCGTTTATAAGCTGTCTGTACTGCCCAGAGCCCGCCATGCTTGTGGAAGGAGAATGGACGCTGCCAGCTTTGGAGAAAAAAACAGGTGGTTGTTTTTTAAAGTGTGACTTATTCCTTAAAGGTGAGTACATGCATATATATGGGGAGGAGGGGACTGACAAAACCCAGTACTTGTTCCCTTAACACCTGTGAAAAGTTGACCTGAGTCTCTTATTTAAATCACAGAGGAGATGCTCTTATTATCCCCCTACTGCAGAAGGAAGGGTTGAGGCTGAGCAAGGACAGCACAGCTGTGTGTGATGCTGAAATAATATTTGGGGTAGCAGGTAGTGGGTACAGCTGGAAGGATAACAAGGCCTGACCTTCACAAGCAACAGACTGAGGTGGTAGAGTCCTGATGTTATAGGGTGGGCTGTAACACTTAAGACTGCAGATTGGGAGGGTGCCCTTTTGGAAAGCTCCCCCGTGCAAAAAAAAACAAACAAAAACTCCCTGCAATTCTTTAACTAGTGTGTCAGGGAGAAAGGTTCACGTCCAGCAAATGCCTGGCTGTGCTAGTTTTCTTGCTGCAGGGAGGTGGGTCTCTTTCTGAGTATGGGAGACACTCAAACCCTTAACAACCCCTCCCGTTTTCAGTGATGGAGTCCAGGCCTGGCCAACACATGTGAGCAGATTGAGGCAGGAAGGAGCTAGAAGGGGTGGTAGAAGAGGCTGAATAGCACAGGCAGGGGATTCATTCTGCGCACTGACCACTCCTTGCAAACTGACAGCCAGCCACACAAGGAGATGGCCAGAAAAACTCTCCCAAACTGTGCTTTATTTGGTTTTTTAACTTACCAAAACTTTGTTGCATGGGGGAGGACTCAGAATGCGATTCCCTTTGCAGTCTTAAGTGGGACAGTCCCTTGAAGTTCCACCAGCTTAATCTATTGCGCATTAAGGCCACATGCAGCTTGGGGTAGGTGCCACTAAGGCTTCTCCCACCTTGGTAGCTCAGGAGTCATCACCTGCCCGGTCATTCCCCTCCCGCGGGGTAACTGATCAGCGCTGCCAGAGTTGACCACATCAGCCACCTGTCTGCCAGGTGTGCATACACAGATCCTCACCTCCAGCTATGCGTGCACAGACGTGAAAGGATCTGTGGGTCCCTGAACCAGGGCCGGAGACCCAATGCAGTCACCAAGCATGAAGTGAGGACTCTGATGGAGGTGTGTGATGCACATCACAGAGCCACCCAGGCGCATGCTCTCCACGTCCCCCCCCATGCACTTCTCCCCTTGGGAATTTCCCCTTCTGTGCAGCCATGCTCGCACTAGAAGCCACTACCAATTGATGGCACCTCTTCCCCCACACCCTCAACACCAACTCAAGTGGCAACCTTGGGGCAAGTTTACCTGCTCCTTTGCCTTCTGCCTCGAACACGTAGTAAGACATTGCAGCGAGCACCCGGCGCCTTACTGACGCGGCAGCAGCAGGCGCGGAGAACAAAAGGAGGGTTTCGGACTTGGCTGCTGTGCCAGACCCCCCCCCCCCCACTCGCACAGTGCAGATGGCCGCATTGGCAGTCGTGCCAGCAAAACCCAGCTGGAGGGGGGAAGCGTGGGTGGGAGGAAACTGAAACTGCAGCCAATCTGTTGCTTAGAAAGCGCAGGCTACCAAAAGGGTCCCCCAAAGGCCATCTAGTCCAGCCACCTGCTGGGAAGACAGACCGTCTAGCAGGTGCCCCTCTCTAGGGCACGCCAGGTCCAGAGGGCAGGCGTCGGGGAGCGAAGGCTGCCATGGGGTTCACGGCAGCTTCTGTGGAAGCTGCACAAGACCTTAAATCCTGCCAAGGCCTGGACTTTATTTTCCCTTTAATCTTCATTAGCCCTGTTCAGCTAGAGGGCTAGCCTGGGCCGGTGACGGATACCCTTTAATCTTGGCACCGAGATTTGGGAAAAAATGGTTTGCATGCAGCTTGGCTTGATTGCAGGAGTCGTCTGGAAGGAGGGGTGCTGTCTGACTGCATGCTCTACCCTTGTTCCCAGGGGGGGCGGGGCTTGCAGTCTTTTGAGACAGAGGAATTAAGCTAAAATGAGTTAGGAGCAGAAGAAGCTGCCACACTAAGTCTGGCCATTGGTCCATCTGACTCAATATTGTCAACACTGAGTGGCAACAGCTCTCCAGGGTAAAGAACATAAGAACAGCCCCACTGGATCAGGCCATAGGCCCATCTAGTCCAGCTTCCTGTATCTCACAGCGGCCCACCAAATGCCCCAGGGAGCACACCAGATAACAAGAAGACCTGCAAGGCATTCTGGGAATTGTAGTTAAGAACATAAGAACAGCCACGCTGGATCAGGCCATAGGCCCATCTAGTCCAGCTTCCTGTATCTCACAGCGGCCCACCAAATGCCCCAGGGAGCACACCAGATCACAAGAGACCTGCAAGGCCTCCTGGGAATTGTAGTTTAAGAACATAAGAACAGCCCCCCTGGATCAGGCCATAGGCCCATCTAGTCCAGCTTCCTGTATCTCACAGCGGCCCACCAAATGCCCCAAGGAGCACACCAGATCACAAGAGACCTCATCCTGGTGCCCTCCCTTGCATCTGGCCTTCTGACATAGCCCATTTCTAAAATCAGGAGGTTGCGCATACACATCATGGCTTGTAACCCATAATGGATTTTTCCTCCAGAAACTTTTTCAATCCCCTTTTAAAGGCATCCAGGCCAGATGCCGTCGCCGCATCCTGTGGCAAGGAGTTCCACAGACCAACCACATGCTGAGACCCTTTCATAGAGCTCCATGCATTTTTTCCTTCCAGGTTTTGGCAGACAGGGAGTCTTTTCCTAGTTCTAACTCCACCACTGAGGTACGTCAGTCCCCTGCAGCTAGACAAGGAAAATGTAGCAGTCTCTGGACAAACTGCAGCAGCACCATTGCGTGACACCCCCTCCCCCAAATCCTGAAGCGGGCCCTACCCCAGGCAGTGCAGACCAGGGTGTGATCCAAGGAGAGAGCTTCCCAGCACACAGGGATCCAACTTTTCCTGCTCTTCCATCCCAGGAAAAGCCTCACTTGCTTAATTGTCACGTGTCTGTCTGTTGTTAAAGGCAGAGGAGCAGAACTGGAGAGGGGGGTTGGCAACGTGTGAGGATGAGGAACTTGGCAGGAGTGACAAGTGACATCTATAGAGCAAGGGCAAAATAGGCTCCTGCCTGAGAGGTGAGGGGTGCTGCAGAGGGTTGGTTTTCTAGCCTTCAGAGGTGAGAGGAACTGCCTTCTCTCTCCCCGCTAATTGCAGGGGACAATCAAGCTAAGTGGGTAATTAACTGCAGCAAGCCAGGCTTTCAAAGCTTCTTCTGTTGTCTCCAGACACCTGGAGTACATCATGACCTCCCCACCACCACCACTCTTCCTTGCCTGCATGGGGAAGGAAACCATGTTTTCTTTCAACTCTGAGAGGCTTTAGAAGTCTCCAGACCTGGTTCTGGGTGACAAGGAGTGGAATGTTGGCCAACCCATCCCACCCACTTGCGCCTTTGTGTTAAGATCTTACCAGATGCCATTCAGCAGGTCCACCCCCCCCTTCAAAAGAGAGGCAAAAGTGATGATCAAGACTCTTCAGTGGGGCCTTAGCTTTGGGCCACCCTCCATGGGAGGTTCCCCTGCCTGCCCCACCCCAACTCTGCTGTCTTTTTATTTCCCTTGGGGATCATTCCGTTTGGGCTCTTTTTTTGTTGCCCCCCCTCCACCCCCAAAATCTGCTAGCTTTCATTGAGGGATGCTTCATAAGAACATAAAAACATAAGAACATAAGAACAGCCCCACTGGATCAGGCCACAGGCCCATCTAGTCCAGCTTCCTGGATCTCACAGCAGCCCACCAAATGCCCCAGGGAGCACACCAGATCACAAGAGACCTGCATCCTGGTGCCCTCCCTTGCATCTGACATCGCCCATTTCTAAAATCAGGAGGTTGCACATACACATCATGGCTTGTAACCCATAATGGATTTTTCTTCAAATTCCAGTGACGTCTTGGATTGAAAAGCAAGTGGTATCAAAGGGCTGAAATCAGCCACACCAAACAAGCAAGCAGGAATTCAACAGGGAAAGCACTGTGACCATTTTTCAGGGCTAAGTCCTAGCTGTTGTTGCTTCTGTTTTCTTTCTTTAGCTCCCCCCCCCCCAATTAAAATAATCCTTCCCCAAGCCTAGAATAAAAGCAAGAGTTCTGATCTGAATTCCGAGAGGGGCAAGAGAAGGGGGCCTTCAGTGGGGATGCCCAAGAGAAGCACCTTCTCCGGCCTCCGATCTTGGCCAGAGCCGGCTTCCTAGCACAGAGAGAGAGCATTTACAGTCATATCACTTGCGAATCCGATATATTCAATTGCCAGGACTCCTTTGTCTAACTCCCTTGGCCTTGAGCCAGGTGCTGGCATGAGAGCGGAGGCAGGAGGACGGGCTGATGCACAGAGCAGACGGAGAAACCATTTTGGATCCTGGTGACAGCTCTGGTTTTTTTTTTTTTTGCTTCCTCTCCTTCCATCTCAAAGATTGTATTGGCAACCTTCAGTCTCGAAAGACTCTGGTATCGCGCTCTGAAAGGTGGTTCTGGCACAGCGTCTAGTGTGGCTGAAAAGGCCAATCCGGGAGTGAATCTCAAAGAGTTTCTTGATATTTAGGGTGATGGCCCCCAAAGCAGCCCAGGCTATAAGAGGGAGAGTCGGGTCATCACCAAGTAGCTCTGCTGAAGATGCAGGGGGGAGGCAGACACAATGATAATTATTCTCAGGTATTGTGGAAGAGCAGAATCGGTCTGGGAGGGGACATCTCCCCTTGCCTGCCTCTGTGATGCGGCAGATGGCCCTGGCTCCCAGAGTGCCCCCCCCACAAATGTCACAATTACTCTCCTATCCAAAATGCAGGACAAAAGAAAACAGTGTGTGTGGGGGGGGGGGGAGAAACAGCATTTCTATACAAGATCCATTGCTGGGGAGAAGAGCTGGTGGATTCTCATTGAGCCCCAAGGGCTTGGGTGACTCCTGGACAATACTCTCTCAATATCTCATTTTCCTCCCGGCTTCAAGAAGTGCCAAGGACCCCACAGCCATCAGTCCCCAAACAGGACTTCTTTGTAAAAAGCTTTTGCAGATTCCTAGCATTAGACAGCAAAGAAACTTGACATTCAAAGCAGGCTGGAAACTTGAGAGCTAAACCTGACGGGAAGTTCTCTCGCACAAGCCCCACTGTAATGGAAGGGAAGGGGAGAAAGGACATGGTGGTCTTGTGCAGCCCCCATCCCTTACCAGTAGGGCTTGGGTGCTTCTCAGATTATTGTTCATATAGCCTGCCTGTCAATCAGGGGCTCTTTGGGACTGGTTCCCCGCCCCAAGGAGCTTACAGTCTAAAACTCCATGGAAGGAAGGCCACAGAGGAAAGTAAGGAAGGGGGAACAGGATGAAAGAGGGCAATGGAATTTTGTCACAGGTAAATCCCTGGAATGGCCTTGGGCAAATCTCCATTCAACTGTGCCTGGCTACTCTGAGTTAGGGTCACAACAATGATAAAATGATGATGTCCTGCAGCAGCTAAGAGACTGACTTATGACATCATTGGCTCTGGCACAGACTCATGTGGCCGCCTTAGTCAAGCCACTTCCTCAGAGCAGAGTGGTGGCTAATGGAGCCAGGTTGCTAGAGGCCCTGGATTGGGCCCCTGCTAGTGTTCATTGGCTAGTCCCTGATGGAAGTATTAGACACTGCCATCTATACCCAGGGGTCTGCTGGACTGACTGAGCCCTCTGATGGGCTAAAAATGCACTTGGTCAGTGCCTGATGTCACCTCTCCCTCTCAACCTCATTCTTCCCCCTTTGCAACACGGGGACAATATGCCCTACTTACCTTACAGCAGCTGTGCCCAAACCCCGGCCCTGGGGCCACATGCAGCCCTCGAGGCTTCTCAATGTGGCCCTCGGGGAGCCCCTAGTCTCCAATGAGCCTCTGGCCCGCCAGAGATTTTCTGGAGCCTGCACTGGCCCAACACAACTGCTCTCAGCGTGAGGGTGACTGTCTGACCTCTCACATGAGCTGTGGGATGAGGGCTCCCTCCACTGCTTGCTGTTTCACGTCTGTGATGCAGCAGAGGCAGCAAAGGAAAGGCCGGCCTTGCTTTGTGCAAGGCCTTTTACAGGCCTTGAGCTATTGCAAGACTTTCATTCATTCATATAAGTCCATCTTTAATATATTCATTTACGTAAACTTATGCAAATTTATTCAAATTTTAAATGTAAATTCATTCTTTTTTCCCCCCCGCCCCCGACACAGTGTCAGAGAGATGTTGTGGCCCTCCAGCCAAAAACTTTGAACACCCCTGCCTTACAGGGTTGTTGTAAGGACTGCACCCAGGCAATGCATGCCGAGTACTTTGAACACCCGAGAAAGCGCCATATGAATGCCAAGTGTTCTTATTCTTCAAATGCATCCCGGCGATGGCTCAAAGGGAAAGCGAAACTGAAAGGGACCTCATAAAAACCGCTGTTGGGAGGGAACAATGTGAAAGCAGAGAGAAGGAGAAAGGAAAGCGATGGGAAGAGGAAGAGTGAAAGTGAAAGAAAAATGGCACAGGAAAATAAAAAGGACTGAAAGACAGGAAGTGAAAGAAAGTGGGAAGCGAAAGGAAAACCAAAATGACATCGGCAGGGACACTTTTGCCAGCCTTGAGACCATGTGACGGGGAAAGTTTGACAAGCATTATTGCTGCATGTCAGGCTGCTGTTAAGGGCACAGGAGCAAAGCCAGGAGGAGAGTTGGCAAACCAAGCCCCTGTTTCTTTTCGAAGTTTCTTGGGAAACCTCCTGCAGGCAAAGGGAAGGGCTCCATTTTGGTCGGGCCAGGAATCACAGCAGGACTACGTCCTGGAATATGTATTGAACTGGACTTGTAGCCTGTCCTACGCAAAGTGCTCAGGGTGGGCATCACCTTGTGGACTTTTTATTTGTCTACCACTCCCTGGGCTACTTTCTGCTGCTCTGAAAACAAAACAAAGTGTTCAGGACCTAAGAAAAGGTCTGCCTGATCAGACCAAAGCATCACCGTCCCAGAGTGACAAACTAGATGCCTTTGACCCAGATCAGGGTGGACCCACCGAGACTTCAAGGAACAGATGATTCAGAGCGAAGCCACCCAAGTTCACTTCTATGGAAAACCGTTTGGCAAAACTCCAGAATCCGAGCCCCCCAAACGACAAATGGAACCAAGCAGCACATCCACCAGACACAGGAAACAGCATCTCCATATGGGACATTTTTTCTACAGACAAGATGATGGAGTCAAAGCAGTCACTTTGCAAGAACCCTCCCCATCCGCTGAGCCCACGACTGCCTCCCTGTGTACATTTCCTTGGGAGGAAGCGCCACTGAACTCCTTAGGAGGAGATCTTGTGGTGGCTCTGCTGGGTTCTGCACGGGGTCTTCCTTTCCCTATGAGACCATGAGACGCCAGACTTTCTGCACGTGCCCCACTAGGCCCTTCTGATCTTAGCCTGACAGCGGCTCTACAAGGCCCCAGCTGGTCATCATAGCCCCTTGCCAGAGCTACCAAGGATCAAGCGCCATCTGGGGTTCTCTGCATCAGTGGCGTAGCTAGAGGGGGTGCAAATCGCTAAGTATTGTAGGGAGCCTCATGACAGCGTGCAAGCGACCCCTCCCCTTCAGAGCCATTCCAGGTGGGGAGGGGGGAACAAAGCAGAGGCAGGCACCTGGAATGGCTCCAGACCCTTCATGTTGGGGTGAGGCTCCCTGCAAAACCTAGTGCTTTGCACCCCTTCTAGCTACGCCACCGCTCAGCACGCCAGGCCGGTCTCTGCCACCCAGCCGCGGCCATATCCCTGGCCGTGCCTCTTATCTCTGTCCAGAAGTACACTGGGATCCCCTTCCCAGAGAGAAGCTTGAACAGAGAGCAAGACACAGCTTGCCCTTGCGCATCTTGGTGAGGCTCCCTGCCAAACTTAGTGCTTTGCACCCCCTCTAGCTATGCCACTGCTATGGTCTCTGCCACCCGGCCGCGGCCGCATCCCTATCCGTGCCTCTTCTCTCTGCCCAGAAGTGCGCTGGACAGAGAGAGGCACGGCTTGCCCAAAGTGGAACTCCTTGGAAGAGCGCCCCTGAGCTCCTGGCTGGTCAGGGGAAGAGCAGGACTTTGGGGAGCCTGGGGAGCCCCTCTTCCCTGGCCCCTGCCTGGGCATGTGCAGAGTTCCTGGCTGGCCAGGGCAAGAGCAGGACTTTGGGGAGCCTGGGGAGCCCCTGTTCCCCGGCCCCTGCCTGGGCATGTGCAGAGTTCCTGGCTGGCCAGGGCAAGAGCAGGACTTTGGGAAGCCTGGGGAGCCCCTCTTCCCCGGCCCTTGCCTGGGCATGTGCAGAGTTCCTGGCTGGCCAGGCAAGAGCAGGACTTTGGGGAGCCTGGGGAGCCCCTCTTCCCCGGCCCTTGCCTGGGCATGTGCAGAGTTCCTGGCTGGCCAGGCAAGAGCAGGACTTTGGGGAGCCTGGGGAGCCCCTCTTCCCCGGCCCCTGCCTGGCAGCCTGGGCTCCTCCAGGCACTTGCGGCCAGTCACCAGCAGCAGCGCGCCTCTTCCTGCCTTGATCCGAATCAATCAGCCGCTCTAGGGAGGCGATCATGGAGAGATGGGGGGGGGGGAGAAGCCTCCGGAGCGAGCCACCCGCCGCCCCCGGATCCCTTCCCCCACCCGGCCCTCGCAGGTGGGCGATCGCGGCCGGGGCACGGGGGGCGCCCTCGGGGAGGCTGCCCGGGGAGCGCGGGGCGCGGGTGCCAAACTTTGCGCACGCTTTGCCCGGGCTGGCGCTGGCGCCCCCTCCCCAGAAAAAGTGGATCGGGGCGGGGGGGGGCTCGGATCCGGGGGGGTCCCCACCCCAGAGCGCCGAGGGGGGGCCAACCCCCCCCGGGGAAAGCAGCCCCACCGGAGGATGCCCAAGAAGAGCGGCGCAGGGAGGCGGATGCTGCGCCCAGGTGGCCAAGAGGGGAGGCCAGGCGCTGGGCTCCCCGGGGGGGGGCGATCGCGGCCGCAGGAGCCCCCCCGGGGGGGATCGGGGCCGGGGGGCAGTTTTTCCCCCCGGGGGGGCCCCGGGAGGGGCGCCTCGCCTACCTTGGCCGCCGGGAGCCGCGCTCAAGTTGGGCTTGTAGGACATGCCGGGGAGGCTGGTGTCTGCCGCCCGCGCGATGCTCCTGCGCCGGGCCCAGACTTTGGGGCTTGTTTACCGCGCCGGGGAGGGCGAGCGGCGCCCGCTCGGCAAATATGGCCGTCGCAGGGCTGGAGAGCGCGGGGAGAGCCTCGGCCGGCCGGCCGGCCCTCCATCTCCCCGGCCGGCCCTGCGGAGGGAGACGCGCAGCCCTGCGCCCCCGGGTCTCTGCCCCGCAGCCTTCCAGGGAGAGGGGGGGCGGGGCGCCGGGAAAAGTTTCCCACCAGCTCTTTCCAAGCCTCCGCTGGAGTGGATGGACCGGCTGGTTCCCTTTCATTGGGAGGGAGCCACGCTGGGAAAGTGCAAGTGTGACACAGATTCTCACTATTACTTTCACTATTATTATCAAGCAGATTTTTGCACCACCAGGTAGATCAGTGTTTCTCAAACTGCGGGTCGCGAGCCAATTTCAGGTGGGTTCCCCCATTCAGGGCGATATTTTATTTTTATTAGATTTGTACCCTAATCTATTAAAAATAATAGAGTGGATGGACTGGGTGGGACTCTGCTGGGTCCCTGTGCATGGCAGGGAGCCACGCTGGGAAAGTGCAAGTGTGACACAGATTCTCACTATTACTCTCACTATTATTATCAAGCAGATTTTTGAACCACCAGGTAGATCAGTGTTTCTCAAACTGCGGGTCACGAGCCAATTTGAGGTGGGTCCCCCATTCAGGGCGATATTTTATTTTTAATAGATTTGTACCCTAATCTATTAAAAATAATAGAGTGGATGGACTGGGTGGGACTCTGCTGGGTCCCTGTGCATGGGAGGGAGCCACGCTGGGATAGTGCAAGTGTGACACAGATTCTCACTATTACTCTCACTATTATTATCAATCAGATTTTTGCACCACCAGGTAGATCAGTGTTTCTCAAACTGCGGGTCACGAGCCAATTTCAGGTGGGTCCCCCATTCAGGGCGATATTTTATTTTTAATAGATTTGTATCCTAATCTGTTAAAAATAAAATATCGCCGCGAGTGGGGACCCACCAGCCCTAACCAGGTCTACTCAGAAGTAAGTCCTCTGGTTCAATGGGGGCTTTCTCTCATTAAAGTGTGGTTAGGATTGCAGCTTTAGACTACTTTTGGGGAAATGCCACAGATCTGTTCTTTTAAAAGGCTGTTGAGTATATGAGAGTCAATGGAATTACGGTACTCCCGGGTAGGACTGGAGCCTAGGAGTGTTAGAAATTTCCCTGCTTGTTGATGTCACTTCCGGTCATGACATCACTGCTGGTGGATCCTGACAGATTTTCGTTCTAAAAAGTGGGTCCCAGTGCTACAAGTGTGAGAACCACTGAGGTAGATGTTATTCTACCTGACTGTGATATTGGCTGGTTTGTTTGATCCAAGATGTAAGCTGTATTCTTATTATTTAAAAATCAATAAGTCACCGGGCCCTGATGGCATACACCCAAGGGTTATTAAGGAATTGAAGAATGAAGTTGCAGATCTCTTGACTAAGGTATGCAACTTGTCCCTCAAAACAGCCACGGTACCAGAAGATTGGAGGATAGCAAATGTCACGCCTATTTTTAAAAAGGGAAAGAGGGGGGACCCGGGAAACTATAGGCCGGTCAGCCTAACATCTATACCGGGTAAGATGGTGGAATGCCTCATCAAAGATAGGATCTCAAAACACATAGACAAACAGGCCTTGCTGAGGGAGAGTCAGCATGGCTTCTGTAAGGGTAAGTCTTGCCTCACAAACCTTATAGAATTCTTTGAAAAGGTCAACAGGCATGTGGATGCGGGAGAACCCGTGGACATTATATATCTGGACTTTCAGAAGGCGTTTGACACGGTCCCTCACCAAAGGCTACTGAAAAAACTCCACAGTCAGGGAATTAGAGGACAGGTCCTCTCCTGGATTGAGAACTGGTTGGAGGCCAGGAAGCAGAGAGTGGGTGTCAATGGGCAATTTTCACAATGGAGAGAGGTGAAAAGCGGTGTGCCCCAAGGATCTGTCCTGGGACCGGTGCTTTTCAACCTCTTCATAAATGACCTGGAGACAGGGTTGAGCAGTGAAGTGGCTAAGTTTGCAGATGACACCAAACTTTTCCGAGTGGTAAAGACCAGAAGTGATTGTGAGGAGCTCCAGAAGGATCTCTCCAGACTGGCAGAATGGGCAACAAAATGGCAGATGCGCTTCAATGTCGGTAAGTGTAAAGTCATGCACATTGGGGCAAAAAATCAAAACTTTAGATATAGGCTGATAGGTTCTGAGCTGTCTGTGACAGATCAGGAGAGAGATCTTGGGGTGGTGGTGGACAGGTCGATGAAAGTGTCGACCCAATGTGCGACGGCAGTGAAGAAGGCCAATTCTATGCTTGGGATCATTAGGAAGGGTATTGAGAACAAAACGGCTAATATTATAATGCCGTTGTACAAATCTATGGTAAGGCCACACCTGGAGTATTGTGTCCAGTTCTGGTCGCCGCATCTCAAAAAAGACATAGTGGAAATGGAAAAGGTGCAAAAGAGAGCGACTAAGATGATTACGGGGCTGGGGCACCTTCCTTATGAGGAAAGGCTACGGCGTTTGGGCCTCTTCAGCCTAGAAAAGAGACGCTTGAGGGGGGACATGATTGAGACATACAAAATTATGCAGGGGATGGACAGAGTGGATAGGGAGATGCTCTTTACACTCTCACATAATACCAGAACCAGGGGACATCCACTAAAATTGAGTGTTGGGCAGGTTAGGACAGACAAAAGAAAATATTTCTTTACTCAGCGTGTGGTCGGTCTGTGGAACTCCTTGCCACAGGATGTGGTGCTGGCGTCTAGCCTAGACGCCTTTAAAAGGGGATTGGACGAGTTTCTGGAGGAAAAATCCATTATGGGGTACAAGCCATGATGAGTATGTGCAACCTCCTGATTTTAGGAATGGGTTAAGTCAGAATGCCAGATGTAGGGGAGGGCACCAGGATGAGGTCTCTTGTTATCTGGTGTGCTCCCTGGGGCATTTGGTGGGCCGCTGTGAGATACAGGAAGCTGGACTAGATGGGCCTATGGCCTGATCCAGTGGGGCTGTTCTTATGTTCTTATGTTCTTATGTTCTTATATTTATTTTATTCATATCAAAATGACAACACAGCCAATATTTATTATTATTATTATTATTATTATTATTATTAACCAGATTTTTTATATAGCCACCAAATCCAGTTCTTCCCAAGAACATAAGAACAGCCCCACTGGATCAGGCCATAGGCCCATCTAGTCCAGCTTCCTATATCTCACAGCGGCTCACCAAATACCCCAGGCAGCACATCAGATCACAAGAGACCTGCAACCTGGTACCCTCCCTTGCATCTGACATTCTAGAATCAGGAGGTTGCACATACGCATCATGGCTTGTAACCCATAATGGATTTTTCCTCCAGAAACTTGTCCAATCCCCTTTTAAAGGTGTCCAGGCCAGATGCCGTCACCGCATCCTGCGGCAAGGAGTTCCACAGACGGACCACACGCTGAGTAAAGAAATATTTTCTTTTGTCTGTCCTAACTCTCTCAACACTCAATTTGAGTGGATGTCCCCTGGTTCTGGTGTTATGTGAGAGTGTAAAGAGCATCTCTTTATCCACTCTATCCTTCCCATGCATAATTTTGTATGTCTCAATCATGTCCCCCCTCAGGTGCCTCTTTTCTAGGCTGAAGAGGCCCAAACGCTGTAGCCTTTCCTCATAAGGAAGGTGCCCCAGTCCAGAGGCAGCTATTTTTTTTTATATTGTTACATTACAAATACTGCTGGAATGCAGCCATTTTCCACCTTTTTCATCTCATGGCACACTGGCAAGCTGCTGAAATGGTCAAGGCACACCATCTGTATTTTGACTGTTGACAAGGCACACCATTCTGCTGGTAGGGGGCTCAAATTCCCCAATTGCCCTACTAATAAATGACCTTCCCCAAAGTCCCATGGCACACATGCAGACCATCCAGTGTGCCAGGGCACAGTGGATGGAAATGGGCTGCTGTAGTATATGTGCTGTTCCTAGTAAGGCGGCCTTTTGTAATTGAGTGATGATGCCTGTATTTATCCCAGTGGTGCTTTTCCAGGTGTTTCAGGATAACACCAAGGCCCCTATGGCTATTGGTACTACTCTTGCTTTCTTGTGCCAGTCTTTCCATTTCTGCTTGGAGGTCTTTATACTTGGTGTAAAGGTTTGCTGTCTAGCAACTTCTCTCAGGGTGTGCCAGACTTAGCTCACTCCTTTTTTTATGAGTCTTTTGTTTTTAATGCTTGCTGTTAATGCTTTGTTGCATTTTAAAACAGGTTGTTAGCTGCCTCACATCTCTTGAGAACGAGGAAGGATAAATCTTTTCTTAAAAAAAATACCATATACAAGGACAGGGCCAAAAATATCATGAGTCCTGAAGAATATGTGGCCTAAAATGCAGGCAAAGAGGAGCCCCCCCTCTAAGTATCACTTCTGGTAATGAATGATTCCTCCCCCTCCAATATCTTGGGGAATGTATATGAAAAGCAATACTTGGTATCCTGCTGCTCCAAAGAGGGTTAAAGTAAAAAGTCTTAAGTAGTTACTATATTTTCCCGTAGCCCACATTGCAGCTCAAGGTAGGGCTGGAAAAGACCCAGCTGCCAGTTTGTGCATACAAGGCTCCTTATACCACTGTTTTAATCTCTAGAGCAGTGTTCCTCAAACTGGGGGTCAGGACCCACTAGGTGGCTCACATACCAATTTCAGGTGGGGGGGTGTAGCACCTAGCTCAACTGCCATTGAAAATACAGAGCACAGGGGCTCCTGGTGGGAGAGCCCTGAGCAGGTAGAGAAGATAGGATGCTGGAAAGGGAAGGATCCAAGTCTGCCTTCCTCTTTGACTTCCAGGCAGGAATGTTTGAATTCCAAGCTAAGCAAAACAGCATGACGAGCACACTGTGTAATTGGACCTTTGGCTGATAGCAGCTTAGGTCTGAAGCCTAAATTGATGTTATTTCCGGCCATGACATCACTCACAGGTGAATGACATCACGTTCAGTAGGTCCCAACAGACTGCCATTATAAAAAGTGGGCCCTGGTCCTAAAACGTTTGAGAACCACCACTCCAGCGTTTTAACACCCTGCCCTTGCAACTTGCAGCAGCGCTCTCAGGCCTGAACATGCAGCACATTAAAAAAATTACAGCCAACTCCTCAATCAAACTGACTCAAAGGGGGGGAGAGCAGCAATTTAACAGTAAACAATTCAAGCCCTGAAAAATAAAGGGCCTTGTCTCTCTTGGGAGAATCTCACGCAAGGGGGACAACATACCCCTCAGAAGGCAGACAGGGGCAACTGGAAAAGGACTCCAAAAGGTTAATCAGGAGTTCAAACAGCTGGTGACAGTCTGTCATAATGCAGCGTGTGCATTTTAAGGACATCGATCTTATTGACTTCTGGACACACACAGTGTGGCATGACAACACAGGCCAGGTCCCTGCTCCAAGAGGCTCACAATCCAGAATAACCACCAGGTAGAGACAAGGCAGTGAAGGGAAGGATAACATGGGGGTGAATTATTCGTTTTTGGAGTTACAAATATGAGTTAACAGCAGAGAAGGGGGACTAAGGGATTGGAACAAAGATTTCCTAGACAAGGTGGGCTTTGAGGAAGGATTCAGACCTGGCATTACTGGGAGGCAGCATCGGGCACAGTCATTCGAGGGGCCAGGGCACCTGAAGATGGCCAAGCTTGATGAACAAAGGTCACAGGCAATGATGTGGCAGGAAAGGAGAGCAGGGAGAGAAGAGGGACAAGGCTACAGTGGGTATTTGAAGGCAAGGATGAGAAGCTTAGAAGGCTGCTTTCACCCAAGCCCATCTGTGTCACATTCACATCTGTTCCAAGTAAACTTTGTGTTTAAGATTTCTGTTCCTAGACAATGGCCATAACCAAACAGGTTGCTTCTTCCTAGTATCTGTAGTTTTTTTTTTTGGGGGGGGGGTTGCTTCTCTTCCTTTTTTGTATTCATACAGCTAAGTTGTTATTCATGTGTCACAAGTCTGTTTATCTAAAGAGCAGTGCTTCAGTGGCACCTAGTGGCAAAGCGTACCAAGTCCCACGTGAAGACATCTAGTCACTTGTAGTGACACCAAGACCGGACTGTGTTTTATTTGTTCTTCCAACCCACTGCCAACTCATGCAAGAGGAGGAAAAAAAATTTTGGGCTGTGGAAAACCAGGATTTTGGAAGGCACCAAGCACCAAGGTGCGCTTTCTGCCCAAGACTGCATATACACAACAGGGACCAAATGTGTACACCTGTGGGCCAGGCAGAAAGTGGGTTAAAAGGGCAATTTTCACTCAAAATAAGGTTTAGGGGAATTAAGAATGCAAGCCTCATTGCTCTGGGCTTTGACTTGATCTGGGCATGCCTGGTGTCTGAAAGGAAGTAACCTTCTGATTTTAGAAGTAGGCTGCCTCAGAATGCCAGGTGCAAGGGAGGACACCAGGATGCAGGTTTCTTGTGGTCTTGTGTAATCCCTGGGGCATCTGGTGGGCCACTGTGAGATACAGGAAGCTGGACTAGATGAGCCTTTGGTCTGATCCACCGGGGCTCTAAGTAAGTCTAGAGCTGCAACTCAGACCCTTCAGAGGACAGAGTAATTCTGCTCTGTTCCTGAGCAGCAGAATGATTCAAATGCACCCAATACAGAGTTACAGCACATCCTAGCTGAGGATGCCTGGAAGGAAGCCAGATCACTGACTCTCACAGAGATGCAGGACAGATCTGTGAGTACTTTACCATTTAAAAAGGCATGTGTGATTCTAAACAGTTCCAAGCACAAAAAACACACTTTCTACAACTGCACGATGAACACAGAACTCCCTTGCTTGTTAGAACAATAGGGTTTTTTTTTTTTTATTTGACACCTACAAGATTTTGAAACCTTGCAGTTCTGTGGACAGGTTTATACAATCTCAAATTTTCAACAGTGCAACCTGTGCAAGCAGGAAGAAATGACAAACATTGTCCTTGACTTTCTTATAAACATCTACTATTATAGGCAAAACAAAACTTACCCATATTATAGATAAGTGACTATTCACATTTTGTACATTTACAATTTTTAACAGCTCCAGGATAAACTCTACAATAAACAGTTTTCAAGTTACGGGGCAACAGGAAAAAAAATAGAGAAACGAACAGCACATCCCGCAGAACCCTTGCGTGCCATCCCCCCCCGGCCCCAAATTTACAGCTCAAGGTACTCAGTAACAAAAACACAGTTGAAAATAAAACAAATGCGAAATGGAAATCAATTTGCACTTAAGTTTCCAGAAACCTCGTTGAATGAGGAAAACATTTTAAAGGGAAGGGGAGAAAAAAAACCAGAAAGAAATCAAGGCTTTTTAAAAGCCATCCTTGCAGCACACATTAGGAACACCATTAATACACTTTAAAAAAAAAAAACTTTAAAAAAATTAAGATGCCTTTGCCACATGCACAAAGAACATGTTGCGGATTCAATACACGTAACCTTGGGGAGAAAAGCCAGAAAATGCAAAGAGCTGGGCGGACACTTTAAAAAAAAATGCAGTCTTCAGTGCTGCACTGAGATTGTGTGTCTCTTTCTCTCTAAGCTGACTCTGTGTGACTTCTCGCGCTCATGCCCGATCCAAAGACATGCACGGCGGAAAACAGAACGGGGAACAAACGTCTTCAAATGAGTGGCTTGTGAACTTTCGAGATTTTCATGCTGCTTTATTTTTAAATAAATGTACTTTTTTTTTTTAGTAAGCCGAGACCTCTGTCCCCACCAATATTATATATATTTTCTCTATATATGAACTCAAAATACATGCATCTGAGGACCTCTTCCGCAGCAGTGGCACCAATGGACTGCATTAAAACCCTGAGCACTGGATGACAAGGTGAAACGGACAACTTGGCTGGAGGGAATTTTCAAGCCTTTTCCCAAAAAAAAAAAAGTCATGGTTTGTAGCTTAAGTTGGACAAAGTAGTAAAAAACAGGAAGCACTACAGAGAGCGGGGTGGGGTGGAAATAAAAAAAGAACATGGACCACCATAAAGCAATGGCTGGCTTTCAGTCTGACCACCTTCAGGTGCCTCTCCACTTGCACACGAGAGAGCAAACTGGAACTGAAAGTTGTTTCTTTGGAATCTGTCCCTGATATTTAAAAAAAGCAACAATCTGTTTTTACAGCCAAATACCAAAGACATTCTCTCTGTCTCTCTCTCAAGCATTGTTGAAGTTGGTGATGCTCTGCGGATGGTGCTGCTGCCATAACTGTTGCTGCTGCACTGCCAGCTGCTGCGACTGGTCCGATGTCGACAGGAGGTTGACCAGGGGAGACACGCAGTTGGCGGGAATGATAAGACCTGCAATGGCGGAGAAGGACCTGGTCTCATTTCCATGCTTCAACTACCCACCCACCCGATCTGGGAGTGGTGAATCTGTGCGGTTGGTGGTGGCTTCTGGTAGCTCAGGCCCAGAACTCTGCACATGCTCACGGCTGGCAGGGCTGGGGAGACTGGCCGCTGCCAGGCTCAAGGTAAACTGCTCTTCCCATTGTTTGAGATGAGCTTCCTGTGGCTCTGAGGTAGCACACTGTCCTCCACCTGCTGGTCTTTAACAGAAGCAAAGCAGGCACTGTTTCTTTGCTTCGCCTCTAGCATAGTGAAAGGCTCCAGAACTGCTTTAGGTGTGTTAAGACTCAACGTGCACCCATTTCTGACAAGCTTCCCCTGTGAGAGGCAGGCCCCTTCTGGACTCACAAGTTATTCTGCAGACGCTTCTAAGGCTCCCTTATGCGTACGTAAGTACGATATTCAAAATGTACAACCCTGAAAGGAAAACCAGACTGGCAAGGCGGAGCTGGGGAAAGGAGAGCCTGCTATTCAAGGAAGACTAAAGCTCTCTTAAGTACACCAACTGGCCAAACCATTTGCAGCCCTCTGACCAGAGACTCGCCAGCTCTTCACAGAGACCAAAAGCCAATGAGACAAGATCAGACTCACCTACAATACGCTGCCCGTCCTCCGTCCTTAGCCGAACAATTTGCATTTTGACGTTCGTGCCGCTCACAGAGGCTAGAACTCCCTCCACCTTTGTCCAGACGCTCAGCACAGACCCGCACAGGACGTAGTATGTCCGACAGCGTAGACCCACTTCACAAACCAGCCCCAGGCCTGCCTTCTTGCAGTTGCCTCTCCTGGAAGAAGAGTCCAAATGTTTAACATAGAGCTTCTCATGCTGTTAATATAAATATCACCATTTACCTGCAGTTTGACTATTTTCCCATGCAAGTTATCACTGGTGACCAGGGACTCCACTGCTCTCCAGCAGCCTTAATTTGATTTGAGAGTCTTGTCATCAGTCCCCAAAGCCCAGCCGCTTACAACTGGGAAAGCAGCTCCTTTGAAGAATGGAGCGGCAACTGGTTTTCCTACCTACAGCACAAATGTTAAAATATACTGCGGACAATGACTTTATTCTTCACTGTTACTGAATGAGTGGACAAGAACTATTTACATTGTTCAAGGTTGGTTGGCAACCTTCAGTCTCGAAAGACTATGGTAGAAGCCTACAGCACCCGGTATTCCCAGGCAGTCTCCCATCCAAGTACTAACCAGGCCTGACTCTGCTTAGCTTCCGAGATCAGACGAGATCGGGAGATAGTGTTCAGTGTAGGGAGATGGCTGGCAGCATTCAGTCTGGAAAGACTATGGTAGAAGCCTACAGCACCCGGCATTCCCAGGCAGTCTCCCATCCAAGTACTAACCAGGCCTGACCCTGCTTAGCTTCCGAGATCGGGAGATAGTGTTCCGTATAGGGAGATGGCTGGCAACCTTCAGCCTCGAAAGACTATGGTAGAAGCCTACAGCACCCGGTATTCCCAGGTGGTCTCCCATCTAAGTACTAACCAGGCCTGACCCTGCTTAGCTTCCGAGATCAGATGAGATCAGGTTCAAGGTATCTTACGTTCTTTAGGATGCAAGGTGTCAAAAATATTGCTCAGAAAGGGTTTTATGACCACCACGTGTAAGCCTGCCTCAGGACTAGCAGGGCCCAATATAGGACCCAAGGCTCCGTGTGGGGCCCCCGACTCACTGGACAGCTGCGGTGAGCCAGACATTTGTAATGCTGTGTGCAAAGCGTGGCACCTGGAAGTAGTTGGCGGTGGTATAATGTCACCACTAAAAACTACTGGGAGGCCCATTTCAGGCCCCAAACAGTCCCAGCAGAAGGCGAGCAAGCCCACGTTCCGCTGCCCTCCTAGGCTGCCAGATGCTGAACACAGCTCTGCCTATAGTGAGAGAACAGAGACGTGCTCCAAAGCATCTTTCTTGTTCATAGCCATGACCTTCGCAGGCACTTTAGGTGAAGCAACTGCACTTGAACTAGTTCCAAGTGAAATTTCTCAAACCCCAAGAAACTCACACCCGTGTCTCGATTTTTTGACACAGCAAAGCTGCCAGGACCTCTCTCTCTCTCTCTCTGCCGTTTTTGTTTTGATAGCACAGCTCTGACAGAGGGCCTCAGAAAGACTGCGTGATGCTGTGGACCGCTACAGCCTTTGCACAAAATCCACACTCACCAGTAAGCATGGGTGCATGTCTCTGCGGATGACGTGTACTGCTCTAGCCAGTGAGCCAAAGCATCATCGGAAGGTACCTAGAAACAAGTAAGAGTACTCAAGTTCATGATCGTCCAAACAAGACACCTTGTTATTCTGAAAGCAAAAGTTGCCATAATTTATGCAGCCTCGCTCGCTAGGCTCATCTAATTTGACATTGGCACAGCCCTATGCACGTTCAAAGTTCCACATGGGAGTTCAGGGACACTCCCAAGTGAACAGAAGAAGCTAGCTGTGCATCCTTCATGAACAGCTAGCCACAAAGCAATAAATGGAAGCTTGCCATAAGCCACTGTCTAACTTGCTGCTAGATGCAATGGAATACATACATATCAAGTATATCCTGAGGGGAAAATACCCAAGATGCAGATTTAATGTAACACTGCAATGCCTCCTCTATACCATACCCACATAAAGGTAACACTGATTAAAAAGAAACAAACTCCTCAAGCAACCTTTTTATACTTTTTCTTGATTTCTGCATATGTTTCCAACTTGAGTTGTTTCCCAGTATTTGGTCTGTATACTAGAAAAAGCTTCTTCTTGGGATTCACTTCCTTCACCAAGATGGCAGTTTTCTTATTGTTTCGGATCTGAAGAAAAAGAAAAAAAGAAAGAAAATGCTGTGTGTGGCATTTAGAGGCTGTCAAGGCTGAGATGTGATACGCGATACAGATATAGGCAAACGCCAGGGCAGAATCCATGAGATTAAGTTGTAAAAGCAGGCAGCAAAAGGCTTCAAGGAGGTGCTCATTTTGTGTGGCCCTCTTTGGCTAAAGTCACCATCTGTTTTCCAAGTTACAAAATGAAAGACATTTTCTGAGTTTGTGGTGTGAAGATAACACAAGTAGGCCAGTGATGTTAGCATGCATTTGAGTAACAATACACAATACAGCTTGTAGAGAATACACATCCCCACCTGAAGTGATAAATAAAAGCCATCCTCTGGTCCACTCTGCTCAACCCAAATCTTCGATGCCTCTTCCCAAGACATCCCCCTCTCTACGCTTATCTGGAACATACGTCAAAAGAAGAGACAGGATTTAGCTAGAAGTTTTGGAACTCCTATTAAAACAGCTGAGAAAATGGATAGACTTACTGTGTACAATTCTACATGTCCCGAGGTAGAATATCCTGGTGTCAGAAATTTTTTAGCATCTGCCTTCCTCACTTTCTCATCTCCTGAACCCAGATCTTAAAAGAAAACACAACAAAAGTCACAAGATGAGAAATCAGACATAAATCAACACAATACAACACATTCTCTCAGGGCTTTCCAAAGAAAGTAGGACACCTGGGTGACTAAAAAAAGCAGCATGAATTAAACCTGTCCTTTCATTGCCTCCAGGCTATCATATGAAACGCGCACACAGTTATCACCAGAGGCAAGGCCTGGGGTGCTGCCAGCTTCTGCAAGCAGAAGAGGCCCGCACAGGAGACAGGGGCTGGAGGTGGGGTGGCAAGAGAGAGAAATGGCAGCCGCTCTGAAAGATGGTGGTGGGAAGTGTACAGCATGGCTCTGGGAGCAACTTCTGACTAAGTCAAGGCCTTTTCTCGTTCTTGAGTGGATCAACTGCAGGGTGTAGTGATGGCATTAGAGCTGTTTGAGGTAGAATCAGAACCTGGACTCCGAAGACGGCTCAACATCACACATGGCTGAACTCCTGATTTACCTAAAATGCCCATGTCATATCTCCCGTTCTTTTTGGCATTCTGTACGACTGCAGTCAGCGTGTCTGAGAAATATTGGAATAAAGCATTCTGCTGATGGACTTCCATCCCCAGAATCCTGTTTAGGAATTTCCCTATGTTGTTGTAATCTAAGAGAAAGAAGAAGACACAATTTAAACCAGAACTTGGAAAAAAAAGTCAGTTTTTCTTTTTAATTTTATATGCTGAATTTTTGTGAAAGGATATCCATCAAGAGTAGCATCCTGACCACATACAGCTGCCTGTATGACCCTGCAAGCTTTTTCCTATTTGTGCAATCTTTTGTTCACAGCAGTGACAAAGCACCACCCTGATAAAGGCCTATGCAGACCCTATTAAAAGCCAATCCTATCAGGCCTATACCCAGAGATAAATAGCCTACCCATTGACAGCACACACACACACACCCCCGCAGTGCATGGGAGGACAACTAAACAATAAAGCATGCTTCTAGTCCTTAGGGTGCAAAACCTGCTTCCAATTAAGGACAGTGTCAGACCTCCTGAAATATCAGAAGCCAGAAGAATGGCAGAACAGGATTTTAAGCAGGTGAGGGCACCACTTCTATATAGCTTCTTTGCAGCCCCCATGAACAACAAACCCAGAATTATGGAAAAGTGTAAAAAGTGATACAATTGGGCAAATTGGCTTGACTGGCACAGCAGATACAAACTACGTAACTGAGCTGTCCTTGATGCACACATTTTCAGTCCTTGTAGCACAGAGTAGGTGCAAGTTCTGCCTATATGTGCTAGTCAATCATTCCTTCATGAGATTTTTCCATAGCCCTTTGCATATTTACTTATCTAGCCACAAAGGGAGGGCAGGTAAGTGAATAGGTCCTGCACAGACCCCAACCATCTATCTTTAAAAACAGCATCCTGTAATAAAATGTGCCATATTTCTGCTTCAGCTGCACAGGCAATTCTAAACTAAGACACCTTTAATTATGTGTGCCTCTTGAGTGGCACATCCCAGGCATTAGCTTGAGATGGTGCAGGCTATTCTTCAACTCAAAGTTTGTTTCAAAATTGGACTAGGACAAAGAGGGTGTGCTTGCACACAGATGCTTCCAGCCAGAGCACAACGGATGTAGTTGCTGCTTTTCCCCCTCAGCTTCTTTTGTATTAGAGCAGATGGAGGCCAGGGACACGTGCTTGCTGTCTCAGGAATATCTTCCCTCAATGATCTGATAGCATACCACAGAACCCCTCCCCATCACCAACACCCCACCTTTGTTTTGATCTACTTAGACATGGAGCTTTGAACAGTTCTCTGTTAATCTTAAAGCTCTTTCAAGAGTTTTAAACTCAACAACGTTCAAAAATTCCTATTTTAAACCAAACGCTAAAGATCAATACCTTTATCCAGCGTTAGAATCCCTGACCGGTCTTCCACGTTTATTAGGCCCACACCAATTAATCCTTGTCGAACATCTACGAGGAGGAGAAGGTGGTTAGAGAGGCTGTTGTGTATTACAGCCTTGCAATTTTACATCAAGATAATTTACATACCAGCAGCAGATTTATAACACTTAGTCCAAGACTTACTAACAGCTTGTAGGACAATTATGTACACAGCATCTTAACTTTGGGGGGGGGCATAAAATGTGTACAACTCATGAAGCCCATGCTCCAGAGTCACCATGTGTGTTAAAACTGTATAACACATAAATAAAATGTGCTTCATGAGAACTCTAAAATATGGCAGCAGAAAGTTTACATTGTCTGCCACCTCAAACCTTCACTTGTAGAGAGGACAACAAATCTTAAAAATGAAAGGCTACTCAAAAGACCTGTGAAATAGAGTCTTAAACTTCCTAGCAGCCACAGGAAGGGAGTCACACAGGCCTCCCATAGCTAGAATGAAACCAGTGGAAAGGACTTAGACCCCCCCCCAAAGCATTTACACCCACATAACACAGCCCCAGCATGAACTATCACACAGACGGTCAAGCCACCTGATTGAAACAGTTTCAGGTCATTCTACAGAACATCCCCCTTCCAAAGCAGGAACCAAATCTTTAAAAAATGAATTCAAATACCTTTAAAGAACTCTCCCGGATAGTCAGCTGGTGGAGACACTAATGCAGAGTCCAAGTTCACGATGGACTTCATTACTATCTCCAATGCATTTCGGCCATACTGTTTGAAGGGTGGAGGAAAAAAGCTACTATTACCAATGTACAATCATTCCAATACTTGCGGGACTCCCCGTGCACTGCCTTGAAACCTAGAAATACTAGACTCCCAAAGTTCCACACAGTGTGTGAACAGGTGGTAAGGTTTTTGTTTTCTTTTAACTGAGCCAGCACCAGGTGACTGAGTTGCACCGCCCCAGTCTTCAGGACTACTTACCTTATTGTCAAAGTTAAACCTGCTCAGATCTCTCGTTTCCGTTGCTCTTCTGTCACCATGAGTGAGCGCTCCCTATTAAAAAAACAATGGCTTTATAACCAGGAAAAACAAGGACTCTACTTTTTTTTTTTTTTTTTAAACACACCCAAGCATATGGGGAAACAATCCTCTTACCAAACTTTCCAGCCGTTTGGCAACGATAGATGCAAATCTTTGTTCTCCTGCCAGTTCGGAAATCAGGAAGACGTACTCTGGTGCAGTAACTTGATTGGACCTGTGAGTTCGACCTGCACATTAGGTGGAAAATGGGTGGTGTTAATGTACCAGTGGCAACTCACACAACCCTTTGATGGGAAAAACAAATATCTTGGGAGACTTGTTCATAATCTAGCGTGGATCATAGATCTAGACTCAAGGCTTTCTGGGGTAATGGTAGGAACCCTCAGAAAATCAATCAAGTCATGCTGCAGATACAATTACCCCAACATCCAACCCTGAACAAGCAGGATAATGTCCAAGTGAAACCAAAGGCCAAATCACTCACCAAACTGCTGAATTGCCCTGTCTGCGCTCCATGGCAACTCCAGAGTCATGTGTACTCTCCGCCTCTGGTTTTTGGCTCTACGGTCTGCTTGCAATGAAATGCCAGAACTGGCTGCTTCCGAGATGATGGCAATGTTCTTTTAAAGGTGGAAGGGGAAAACAGAGAGAGAGAGAGCAAGGTTACATCTCAACATTTTGCTCTTAGTCTGATGTGGTTGTGGTCAAAGTGCTTCAGACACGCATGCAAAAACTTCTAAAGTAAAAGCTCCGTTTCCACAGCTGCGACGCCAGCTTTTTACTGTACTGGACCAGTAAGCTCATCTTTGAAATAAAGCATCGCTGTGGATGTCCATGGCCTGTGTTGCAAACTTAGGGGGGTTTGGGGTGCTCAGAGTTCTTGGTTCTCGAACCCTAAAGCCCTCAAGGCCCCCCCATTCAGTAGTACTGCCACCACCCTGTATGTGCCAGTGCCTCTGTCCAAGGACATTAAGACCCTCTAGGCTTAATTCTATCCCTTGCAGGCACTGAGCTCTTTCTCCAATTAAAGCTCCAGTCCTCAAGTTACTAGACCTCAGTGAGCACTTGGTAGCTTGCTGAACGGCTAGGCAGGATTCTGAACCTTTGTCCCCAACAGACAATGAAACAACTTGGTAAAAGAGACTTTAGTTTATTAAGTACATAAGGTTACATACGGCAGCAAATGCTAGAGGCATAAACGTCTAGGAAACATATCAGCAATAAAATAACAAAGCTAGCTGGCTATCTCTCACCTGGGTCAGCTTCTCTTGTAGATCTTTTAGCTCCAGGCTGCCTGTGAGGCCAGATGCCCATGGTGGACAATTGGAGCTCACAAGCGTGCAGGATGCTGCACCCAAAAACTCTGCCCAAGAAGAGCTGGACACACCCCTTGGGGCACTCATTATTATACTTCTTATGCTAATAGTGCTGAGGTGACTTCATACTTATTTAGACTGTCCAATCAGAAACTTCTGAGGACAGAATCTTCTTAAAAGTTGGCCTGGTTGCTAGCCCCTCATAGTGCTTTACCCCTCCCAATTGGAGATCCATAGCTGCATTCCATTCCGCTTGATCAGGCACCCCTCAGTCTACTGAGGTGTTAAACATTCCAAGGGGTTGTAATTCTTGTTGTCTGTCCTTTCTGGCCAGCAGAGGAGAGACAACAATCTTTTTGTTTGTTTACTCACGTTCTTGCAGCTAGGAACTGCTAGCCACTTCTCCGTTACTGACTTAGTTTGGTTCAGGCTTCACATGCTAACCTAGGCCTAACAAGTACATGTTCATGACAGCCTGCAATAGACTTTACATGAACCTTCACCCGGAAAGACCCAGAGCAAAGCAAGTGGATACCTTGTCTCCATCCATGAATCTCTGCTTCTCCGTAATGTTGAGGATTTCAACAGGCACATCAAGCTCAGATCTTGACTCGTAGGAGATGCTGCCATCGTCATTGCTTACGACTCTCCCTTTGCGGCCTGTCATCTTTGGAACAGTATATTTTACAATGCAGTGGAACTGGGCACCCACAAAACCCCCTGTGCTCTCCAACAGCTGCCTGACAACCTTATCTGATAAGACCCACTGCCCATCAGAGGAATGCTTTGCCCAGTCACCAAACTTCACCATTAGCAACTGGAAAGCAACTCTGTAGACCAATGCTGTTCATTGTTTCACCCCCAAGAAGGGACAAAGTGGGAAGGGGAAGAAGGAAGAGTGCAGCTGTGATTCCCAAGCGGGGCACACAAAGAACATGGCCATGCACAAAAAGGGCTGGGTTGTGAGGCAAAAGGACACCTCCAGCATGTAAAAAGAGCTGTCCCTGAGAACGCATCCCTCTTCCAGAAGAAGCAAGACTCCCATTGTGGTGATACAGCAACAAGTGAACGGCTATGTATATGGCCTGATCCAGTGGGGCTGTTCTTATGATAGCCATTCCTTTTGGAATATCCCAGAACCCTCTTCTAAACGCTTCGTTTTCATTAGAAAAAGGACATCCATGCTGGCTACACTGCAGCCAACTGCTTACTAGTTTGTGAACTTGCTCCCACCTTCCCAGTGTTCTGGCCAATGACTGCAAAGACACCAGCGTAACAGAAAAGCACTAGGCTCTTGTTTTGAAACTGTGTAAAACGTAAATAAATACAATTAAATACACTTAAATATATTTAGCTGCCCTGTAAGTTCTGGCCATCTGGTCTTTTTAATCCCTTACAGCAAAAATGGAAGGCTAGAGGCCTGGCCCATTCCCCACCAGCAGGGTAAGACCCCCAGCACTCACCTCTGCCACATTCTCAGGCCCACCCAGTTCATCAATAAGCTCATCCAGTGTGTTGGGGGGAAGATCTTCCGACAGTTTTTCCAGTTTATCAAGTAGTTCCTTTTTCATCTGCTGGGCTCTTTCAACAGCATCCTGACTTGTCACGTAGCTGTTATTGGCATTACTGTTAGCTGGGGGTTACAAAAAAGTGGGTGTCAGCATGATTTCCATTGCTGAAGAGCTCTCTAAACCTCATTCAAACCTTCATCACTCTACGTACTGGATGCATTAGTAGCAGAAGAGGTAACTGCCGTGGAAGAGAGAGAGCTGGGCCGCTTGGATCCAAGCCCAGATGCTAGTAAGGCACTCTGAATGGAATCGGGATCTATGCTTTTCTTCTTTTTCTTCTCCTTGTTTTTCTTGTGGTCTTTCCTAATGAGCCAGGGGTCTGAAGATAAATGAGAAACAGCGGAAAGCTGAAACTGGCTTTCCAAGAAGAGTGAAGTCATGCACACCTTAACCGTTCGGTCATATAGCTCCACTGGGCACTGAACAGCTTAAGGCAGTGGGTCCCAAACTGTGCATCATGGTGCCTAAGGGCACCGTAGAATGCCCTCAGTTGCCCCTCCTACTGGCTTTCCCAGATGCCACCATCTTGGGTGGGTGCTGCCAAGTTGGGTGTTGCAAGATCTCACTAGATTCAAGACGGTGGCACCTGGTTACGCAAGGAAGAGGCAGCTGTGCTGGGACACTGGTATGTTTGAGAATTACTAGCTTAAGAGAAAGCTTTGTTCCCAGAGCAATTTGTGAGCTGCCACTGCAGCAAACGGTTCCAGTAAGCACAAAGTATGACAAGCCATTTCAGAGGAATCTTTCAACTTATTCCGAATGTACAGTCATTATTCGCTCACCATCTTCGTCATCCTCGCTAGACTCATCCCTAAATGGATTGAAGTCATCGTCATCCCCAGAGCTCAAGAACCGGGAGCTCTCGTTATCGCTCTCTTCGTTGTCTGAGACCTCCGACTCGCTGTAGCTTTCATCAGAACTGCTCCCCGCTAAACCACCTGTTTTACGTGCCTTCTTGGCTTCTCTGGTTATTTCTTCACCTTTTTCATATGAAAAGGAAATGAGACAGTGGTTGGTAGAAACTTATTGTTTAAGCAGACAGTATAAAGCTGGTAACCCTACTACAGTTCAGCTGTATTTCTTACTTTAATAAGACCACAGTTACAATTTGGATATTCCCAAAGTGCAAGGTCCTGTGCTAGGACTGCCAAAAGAAACATAATGGCACTGACTCTCAATTACTTCCATCTGAAGATACAAGCAGGAGGTCGGGGAGAGTTGGGCAGGCAGGGTGGTTTTAGAGGCCCAAGTGGCACTTGTGTAGGAGCAGAGTCAGTATACCCATTGAAGCAACCAGGTTTGCAGTGAGGTAGTGCAAGATTTAGAGCACAATTCTAACCAACTTTCCAGCACTGAGGTAAGGGCAAAGCAGCTCCAAGGTAAGGGAACAAACATTCCCTTTCCTTGAGGAGGCTTCTGTGACTGCCCCAACCGCAGGATGCAGCACACACCCCATTCGCACAGCTGTGTTGGAAAATGGGTTAGGGTTTGGGTGTCACTCTGAAAACAGCTGCAATTCCATGAAGACTACCTTAGAGAGCCACTCTGCCAGTTATTTCTGTTCAGCACCAATACGAACAGCTTGACATATCACAGAAATAAGCAAGACCCCGTACTCCTTAACCCACTCCTAAAAGGAACACGGGCCTTGCAACTGTTGCTTTACACATCTCAAGCTTTATACAGCGGAGACAGTGACAAGATAAGGGCTTGTATCAGGCTCAGAGTTCCACAGCTAGTGCAGAATAGTTGCCACCTCTTAGTGCTTACAAAGGGCAGAAGTTACACCCCACAACATACGTCCTGAGTGCCTACCCCGTACCAAGCTCTCCCCACTCCAAAAAATAAGTCAGTCTACCTTGCACACCTGTGAGCACAATTTAACTGAATCCTCCAGCTTTCTTAAGCATTGCTTTCACAGAGCAGTGCCGATGTTCAGAACAGCTTCACAATCTTAGAAGCTGCTCGGGGCTTACCTTTGCGCTTCTTGACTTTGTCCTCCTTGCAAGGACTGTCCCTGGGTGAGTTGTGATTACTTTGAGCAGACAAATCTATTCCTAGTAAGCTGAAGAGCTTCTTCCTGTCAGGAGCTGGGAAGTGCTTCTCGATGAGAGACTGAAATACCCCCCTGCAACATCAAAAAAACAACATACAAGTGTTTACTCAGCTATTTGTGTTGTCCATGCAGCTGTCTACAAGATTTTTCTCTCCGCCTACTTAAACACTGCTGTTCATGCAGTATACCTTCTTGAAACAGGTCTGAATCATTTTAGGCAGCATTTGACAGTCACGAACAATCATCATGTCTGGATTGCGGCACCAACCATTTGCTTCCAGAATGTTAACTTTTCAATTAAGCTAACAAAGGTCCCTTCAAAACAGATCTGCCCGATACAGAACTACAGAGTTAAATGACTTCCCTTCCGTTCAGTCCAGAGTGCCACACCGTATCAACCCCTTAGAATAAAAGGGAGATTGTTCTGGAGGGCTATTTGGAGAACCCACTTTGAATTTTGTTGCCCGCTGCTTTGATGTTTTAAGTCCTTTAGAAATATTCCTCACCAAGGTTTGTGTAAACGAAAAAAAGTCTTACTTGGCAGTGGACACAAAGTCATTCAGCTCACCGCCACCCTCCTCCAAGGCTTCCAAGGTTCTTGCTTCCCCTGTGGACTGCAGCCCAATAACGACACACTGGAGTGAGAAATGGAGGCACAGAGTTGAGGTTTGCATTAATTCTCTCCCCAAACACATGCAGCATGAGCATTTTGCATGCTTTTGCCCGCTCCAACTCTTGCATTTGAGACAATGCCA
Source organism: Tiliqua scincoides (assembly GCF_035046505.1). Classification (NCBI taxonomy): domain Eukaryota; kingdom Metazoa; phylum Chordata; class Lepidosauria; order Squamata; family Scincidae; genus Tiliqua; species Tiliqua scincoides. The sequence continues at coordinate 14,857,133 of NC_089834.1, forward strand.
AGAACAAAGCCACGGCTTGCAAGTCTACACCCACTCTCACCTTGCCATTCTTTATCTCTTCTCGTGCCAGCTGCACCACCCGCCTCACTTTGGATGCTATGCAGAGATACTTGAAAAACCTCTGGTGGGCTGACCAAAACTGGCCCCACATGGACTTCTTCATTCGCTGTTCAGCATCGATGAGGTCAGCAGCTAGCTGGAATTTCTCTCTGGCACTTACCCACTGAAAAACAGAACAGGGCACTTCCCCATCACTTTTCAGAGCCGCATTAAGGTCGATGAACCGTGTACCGTGGCGTTACCTGCATGACTAGACTTGCTGGCCATGCAAATTAAGTCTCAGGGTTGCTTTCTGAACTAAAAGCTTATTCAAGAATCTACCCAGCATCAAACACTGAAGGGGAAGATCCATAAAGATGGGCAAGCAGACTTGCTGATCTTCTCACTGGAGAAGCCCAGCGTTCCAGATAAATCACTAGACTAAGAATCATCCCCATAATTCTGTTTGAGTCAATTTATGGAGCTGCTGTCAAGAACCAGTGAGGTTCTAGTGGCTAGCGCTAGACTGGTAATGGAAGACCCAGGCTCAAATTCCTTCCCAGCCATGAAGCTCTACTGGGTGACCTTGCTGGGACAGTCACACCTACTCAGCCTAACCAACCTCACAGGTCACTGAGAAGATAAAAGGAGCACGGAGGAGCCAGGTGCACCTACTGAGCTCCTTGGAGAAAAAATGAGATATACATGCGGTAAGTCGTAATTATTTAATAAGATTTTTTTTATTGGTACCCCAATTAAAAACTATTTTGAGCAGCATTCCCCCTTCTCTCCCACATAGCAGGGAATGGCATCTGCAACAGGACACAAAACATGAAAAACGGTTTCTTGCTTCAAAAGAATTCTCTTTACTCATTGCCATATATAACTGAATAAGGCTGCTTGCAATGGGTAACCATCCTAATAATTTAAGCATTTAGGGCACAATCCTAAGCAGGTCTACTTAGAAGTAGGTCCTATTTTGTTCAGTGGGGCTTACTCTCAGGAAAGTGTGGTTGGGACTGCAGCCTCAGTGCCAGAAGAGCTAAGTCACACAGGATATGCTTTTATGTTACAAGTGTTGTCTTTTAGCCTTCTGTCCAAATTTAATGATCACTATCTAAGATCTGGGGTAGATCTGTACCCCCAAAAAATTATGGACTACAAAGCTTGAGTCTGAGTTCAACAGCACCATGCAAGTTACCAATAGGACACTTTTCTTTTTAAAGACTCCACCCATGCAATGCCTAGCATGCCACAAGAAACATTTAAAGTGCACACTCACCATTTTCACAGATTTATTATACATTTTAACATAGTGATGAGAAAGCTGAACTTCATCAATCTTGAAGGTCACACCTGAAAAGCTCAGCTGCCGTGCAATATACATTCCTCGTAGCTTCATATCCATAGCAACTATTTCCATGGCACCCACACCTCTGAAGACAAAGGAAGAGGACAAACGAAGGCAAATTTTTAACATAAGTGGTTCTTGGGCATGTTATGAAAAGCCAGTGGTGCACACAAAGCTGGCGATTACTCAGTGAAACAAGTACCTTCAAGGGCAATAGCAGCAGGGCAACACAGGTCAAGTCTAAAGCACTACATTTTAAGGACATCGCAGGTACAGGGTAGGCTTTCTACGTTTTACAGAGACAGGATATTGAATGACATGGAGTTGGATAGGCACATATTTTTGCAATGAGGCACAACAGAAGGATTTGGCTCATGTTCAGTAGTTAAATGACCACCATCTGGGGGCCAAATCTGGCCCCTTCCAAAGCATGACTACTTAAAATGCAGTGGTTTCCAAACTGGAGGTTGTGACTCACCAGCCAGGGACACACTGGTCTATGTCTCTTTAAGGAATGGGGAGGGGGGAACGTAACAATGCAATCCCCAGGATCACACTGCTTCCAGGGAGGTGAGGGGGGTTTTCACTTACCTCCAACCAGCACTGGAGTCCTGGGAGGTTCAGGGAGTCTGGGGAGCTCTCTGCTTGGCTCCTCAAGCCTCTGTTAAGTTTGAAAAAAATTTTTCAGACTTACAGAGGCTCAGGGAGCCCTGTGGAGCCCCGGACCTCCCAGGACTCCAGTGCTGGTTGGACGTAAGTGAAAACCCCCCTCCCCAGCAGCGGTACTATCCTGGGGATCACACTGCTGCAATCCCCCCACCCCAGCAAATACTTATGTGGTTCCGACTCCCTAAGGAGGATTTGGGAACCACTGACTTAGTGTCATCTTAGTGGAAAAGGGATTGCAAAGCTTGCCTTGCTTACAACATCAAGAGCTTCACCGTTCAGTGCATATGGCTTGTCTGCACCCTGTGGTTTGGACTGGTTAGGGGTACGTACCCCGAATGGGCAGACTGATTGGCTCTGCAACTGAGGAGTGTGACAAGATGGCTTTCTGGTTCCATTTGACTATGGTCTCAGCATTACAGCAACTATAAAGTCTCAAGTGATACAGCATTGTGCCCCAAACACATGTTTTTGCAAGTGACACTGGGACTCTGACTCAAGAGAAACTTCCACAGTTGGTTTTAGGAAACTGTGTCCAATTCGACTGAAATCTTCATAACAAAGATTTTAGAGTCAAGAACACAGATTACCCATAGCACTGATCAAAAAAGAAAACCAAACTGCACTGTACCAAAATGCTTGTTTTTCCCATTCTTCCACCAAGGAGTTCAGAAGGTGTACGCACACCGGTTACCTGTTATCGAGTCAAGCACTTGTCTACCAAAGCTCAGTGCCATCTACTCAAAAATTGGGGCAGCAACTGCCCTGCCCTTTTACCCATGATCATTTTAAGTGGGCCGAGAACAGAACGTTTTGTAAAGAAAGCAGGTGCTTTACTGCTGCACTAAGGCCTCTCCCCTTATTATGCAACCATAGCATATGTGCAAGTTCAAACACTCACCTTCTTTCGACAGCCTGAATAAAGTCACTGAACTCCCTAAATGGAGTTCCTTCACCCCAGATCCCAAGGCGGTTCATATAGGCCATATTTCGTGGCTCAGATGCACCTGAAAGAGAGCACAGCGATGCATTCATAAGATATGCCATCTTCTACATAAGAAACATAAGAACAGCCCCACTGGATCAGGCCATAGGCCCATCTAGTCCAGCTTCCTGTATCTCACAGCAGCCCACCAAATGCCCCAAGTTTCTCACCAAGTTGTCTCCAAAGCCACTGTCAGAAGTAAAGACATTTAGTACTGCTGTTGAGCTGCACATACCTGTGGCACTAGCATAAACAACTCTGGCCTTGGGGAGTTTATTCTGCAGCTCCAGAACAGCCAAACCCGTCTTTGTTGGTTTTGAAGACCCAACAGGACAGAGATTCTTCGCCTTGTGACACTCATCAAATACTATCTGCATAGAATGTTAAGGAAAGCAGCTACATCCCTTTTCCTTGCTCCTAGGCAGATTTCCCAAAAAGCCAAGAGGTAGCAAGATCTTTTACCCAATTAAAAAGAAATCTTAGCTGACTGACCAGAACTCATACCATCAACTACACCCACATGCAAGTCAAGTCAATGCCTCTAAAGGGAACAGCCCTATGTTTTAAGGCAATGCACGAAAGGGACTAGAAAGAATGCCACAGAAGTTACAAAGTATGCCAAGTCAACCCCTTTGCCCACCTAGTCCAGTACTGTCAACGCTGATTGGCAGCATTCCCATAGGCTTTCAGACAGAGAAGGCCTTCCCCAGTCCTACCTGGCGATGATGTCAGGGACTAAGCTTGAATGCAGAGCAGGTGCTCTACCACAGAGCTGTGCTGCTCACTGTCCACAGTTCTTGAGAGTATGCTCACTGATTAACTGGGCACACCTTTTCATTCGATCAGATTCACAATCATTCTAACCAATTAAAATGTTGCCGCTCTAAAGGTCAGCATACCCCCTTATGGCTACCCAGGTCCTATGATAAAGAGGTCTTATCTAAGCATCAAAGCATTCCTACCTTCAGGCACATCACTACTTTTTTTTTTTTTTAACAAGTACCTGTTCCAAACATTTGACCACCCAAGAACTTAAAGGCAGCAAGACACAAATACTTGGGCTGCACAGCAAACCGAAGCTTGCCACCCCTACGACATACAGTCTTTAGGGACTGGTGGTTATTGCCCCAAACTGCAGCAATGAAAAGATACAACTCCATCGAAGTCGTCTCCGCACCAGTGAAGAAGCTGCTTCAGCCGGGTTTTGTATTTACCGCCAGACTGACTTTCCCCAATAAGAGAAGAGTAGGTTGCAAATATAACTCCTTTCTTCACGCTACCGTTATGTTTGGAAGAAATTTTCCCATATTTGAACTAAAATAAAGAACAAGATTAAATCAGAATAAAAGTTGCACCAATCACAGGATGTCCATTACAGAGTTTCTGCTTAAACACTTCTTGTAATTCCTAAATTCCATCCCCACTGAACCTGGGTAGAGCTGCACCAGAATTTACACATATCTGTAGTAATACTTAGTAGTAGTAGTGGAAGGCTTAATCTTAGCTTTCCCAGTTAAATTTTCCTGTAGGTGCCTTTTGTGCTTGATTTTGACCTCATTTTATCATTGTTTGTATCTTTGATGTATTTTTGGATTTACATGTTTTATCTTATTGTGATGGCTATTAGCTAATACAATAAACAATCTTTGACTTTGAGTTAAGTTTTCCAGATTTTTGCAGCTCACCAGGATAAACTTTTGTCTTAATTTCCCCATGCTGCTGTGAAAGCAGCTCCTGCTAAGAGAGGGTACCCAACTGTACAGAGTAAAAAATTTCCACACCTTGTTTAAGGAATGAACCAAAATGTTTTTTGCGCCAATATCTCTCAGATCTCTTTCGGCATCGTACTTCAGGTCATTTGAAACGCTAAACCTAGAAGACAGCAGACACAGCAAAACCATGAAGACCGCAAAAAGCAACACAAAGATTTTGCTTGTAAGATTTTACAATCATGTCAGAGTCTCCCTTACTTACCACACTGCCCTTTTTCTACCCAAGAGGTAGTTTTCATAGATTATTCCAGCAATGGTCCTTCCTTTACCTACACCTGCGCCGTCGCCTATCAAGAAGCCAGCTCTATCTCCATTAGGTAGGAATGTTTCATGTTGCTAAAAGAAAACGTGTTACAAAAAGAGCCTTCAGATTCTGGCACCCTCCAATCCTGCTCCTTTTGTGGCCCAACCGGTATTTGGTTCTACTTCAGGGCTTTGAGAAGATACTGAACTTCAACATACCTGGGCTGCGTAAGTGATAGCTTCAAGCTGCAGCGCTGACAGCCAGCCATTATCAATACTCTCTTCAGGGATTGAGGACTTGTACCAAACTTCAGGAGGGGTAACACTGGAGAGGGAGCTGGTCTCTACCACAGGATCAGGATGGCGCAGACCGATTTTTACTGTTGGGGAGAAGAGGCGAGTGGCTTAGTCTGATAAATACTCCAAAAAAGCTCACGTAACAATTTCTTTTGGAGACAAGTAGGTAAAATAAAGCCAAAGGCAGCTCCAAATTTGAGAGTGCTGGAGCTAGTCAGAAAAGAAAGCTTTCCCTCTCTTCAACATAACTCCTGATTTACTGACAGTTATTGTTCATGAGAATTACAAAAAAATAGGATAGACCTTGCCATAATGCATGGGAAAAATCACAAATGAAAAAGGAGTTCCAGTACTAAAGAATTTGCTTTATAAAAGCAACCATTCAAGCACTGAAAATTAAATCAGTCTAGAAAAGTGTTCTTCAACCTGTGGGCCAGGACCCCAGTGGGGTTGCAACAACCTCTCAAAGCCTGTACAAGAGAGGGCATGGATCCAAACCAAGTTCTTGCACAGCCTCTTTTTGCTGTCTTGCCCCGCAACCCCTAAGGCCGCGTCTGCTGCTACTTCACAGGTTTGTAGTGCAAGTCCCAAGAGATGGGGAAAATGGAGCAGGTGGGAGTTGTAGAACGGGATTTTAAAATTGTACCTACGTTTTATAGGCATATACTCTGCATAAGTCTCTGCGTGCCCCATTTCTTCTTCATCTTCTTCTTCGGGTTCCTCCTCCTCTTTCGCTACTGGCACTTTCTGCAGCAAAGATCAGCATTTATAACAAACGCTTACAACCACTCAAACAAAATAGGGAGGACTACAAAGATTTACATTACACTCCGTTTTACAAGTGTTTTCATACAAGGAGTCCCAGTTACAGGAATATTTTCTTTAAACTTAAACCTTACACGGTTGAAACTTTTCCTCGAGACACTTCCTTCAATGGGTCCCCTGACTGAATGTACTCCTCTTGCTGTAAAAGGAGCAACTTACTCAAGAGGTGGCCTTGCACAATATAATTAAACCTCAACCACTTTTTACCCATTAAAAAAAATGATTTTTAAAACCAGAGTGACAACCACCACAAATGAACTCCAGGTACACACTGCATCTAAAGAATGGAGAACCTCTGGAAGCTGTCCTTTCCACCACATTGATGGAAACTGGGCAGATGAACTCCACTGAAAGCATCTTCCATGTTGCCTCAGTTCCTCAGTATTCAAGAATCAAAGTAATGTCACTGATCAAAAACCAAGTCTTAAACCCTCAGCAATGAGATTAGAAAATTAATTTAAAGCTGCTTAATACTTGTTAAACATGGCTAATTGAGAACACAGCATGAATCTTAGCAGCAGGTTCCGAATACAGATGGGGGTGTTCCAAAGTTTAGATGCTCCCCCCCCCCAAAAAAGAGGCCCTGTCTCCAGAAACCAGCAGTCTCACTTGTGAAGGGGTTGGCACCTGGAGCAAGACCTCAATATATACCATAGAACTAATTTTTGCCAAGTAATCAATCTCCAACTTCGCCTCCTTCCCAGGCTACAATTCAGTGCACCATTACTGAAGAATAACACCCATGGAAAGCAGTGGGTCTACTTCTGAGTAAAAATGGTTGCAAATATCTCATCTCTATGCTGTAAATTGAATTGCACACTCTCAGTTATGTGTTATGGGTTGTATGTTGAGCTTCTGGCTTAACACACCAGACATCTTAAAGGTGACTTTGTTTCATGGTTCTCCTCATGTCCACCTTAAAGGTGGATTTGATTCATGGATCTCCTGCAGTGGTTCCCAACCTTTTTCACTTGCATATCCCTTGGCAATAATAAATTATACCCTTCATATTAGCAAAATGTTTGTAATACAAGCCCTCATCTCTTCTCTATGAAAACCCAGACTTCACGTATTCATCACAGTGTTTTCTCTTTTTATCTGTTTGAGGAATAGAAGACTCTGCCTTTGGACTCTTTTGCACAAGTGTGCTGAGAAATTCTGGGTGACTGATCACTTTCCATATTATGTTTCAGCTTTTTTACTGTGCTGGTTTTCAATCACTAGTTCATAGATGAATTGATGACCAAAAACTAGCTATTGGTGGGGCTTTCACAGCCAACCAGCTACCTCCCTTTCTGGTCCTTGCAAGGCATTCTGGAGCACGGCCTGCCTTTTTCTGCCATTCTTTTTCAAGTACCCCTAAAGGTCCTGTTGAGTGTCCCTGGGAGTAAGTGAATACCTGGTTGGGAACCACTGTTTTACTGGTATGTAGTTTACAATGCACTTACTCTGATAGTGTTTATGAAAAGGTGGTGAAGACCAGAATTTAAAAAAGAATAAAAATGTATCTTATGATCTTTTACTATGTTTTTAATGAATTAGAGACTAAAATTCTTAGGTAACAATTAGTGGTAGGTTATTTTTCAGGATCTGGCCACGGGTAGACAAAACTACAGTCAGACACCCCCCTAAGTTTAACCCCCGACTTATCCGAATGTCATAGAAAATTCCATGATTGCTGGCTCAAAACCTGCCCTCAACTTATCTGTGGGGTTGACTTATAGGCGAGTGTCTGCGGTAATCTTAACATGCAGGAAGATTCACAGTGGAGTAAGCAGTCCTACAGAAATACTGTTTTAGTAGGAGCTGAGATCTGGGGGAAGTAGCATTCCTCTACAGTACAGTATGAACAAACTAGATGGCTTAACAAGTTGCACCTACCAACGTAGGAGAAAAGCTTCTCATTTTTAGGTCATTAATCCATATTCTTGCTACTTCTTTAGTAGATGTCTCCTTTTTCACAGCACCATTGCTTAAATCAGCTGCAAGGAGAAGAGTGTCAAGTTAATAAAGTTCTCTAAGGAAAGACTTTTGGTGTATAGTCAAGTGTTCCTTGTTTTTACAAAGTAGGTGAGGACTGAAGCTTTATATTCAACAGTACACTACAAGTCGATAATTTTTCCTCCAATCCTAAACACACACAGTTGAAAAGTTCTGCATAACACTGTTTTCTGGTTGTTATATACAACTGCTACTTCAGAAGTCACCAGTCACCAGGGTTACATGTAGGTCACCTTAAAACTCACCACACGTGGGTTAGAGACAAGACATATTCCCAGTTTAGGCAGTGAACCGTCTCTTACCTGGTTGCGTGGCATTTACCACCTTTGGAGACATTACAATTATTTCTGTAAGAAAGTCAACATTTGGCATCTCAATAGTTTTTTTAATCTTCAGGAAAACACAAAGTTTACAGTCTTTCTTCTGGTTAACATGACAATGGGAGTCAATGCTAAATATTGTCCCAGCACATTAATATGCCAGGTTTGACCTATCTGCAACCCTAGACCTCACATCAAAGCAGTGATGTGCTTTAAGAAAAAGTTTGCCCAATGTCACCAAAACTGAAGGCCCAAAACAGTATTGTGACATTAGTAACCCTGCCTGAGCTGTCTCCTGTATGCATCTCTTAAACAGTTTGTCACAAGTTTTACCATTGTATTGTAAAATCCTATATCTGGCAAACTACCATACTAGGCTGAAATGCCTTATGCAGCACAGCTCTTTGCTAACTGGACAAAGAGGCACCTTTAAAAGTGCTGCTTCTCTTGTATTTAGCAGGGTGAGAGCAACTATCCCTCTATATCCCAGCATGGCATCTTTTTCCAGTGGCTCTTGCTGGCAAGTCTTCTGCATCTCTTTTGATAGGGAACTCTTTGGAGACAAGGAACCATTTATTCTGCTCCAGAAACAGCTCTGTGAACAACTTTTTGTTGAACAGTGGTATATAAATATTCATAATAAAGTAAAACAGTGTGTGTTAATTCTGGTTTAACCATGAATACAGTCATTCTTTGCTAGGACACTTGAGAAAAGCCACTCATTTCATCCCACCTTAAATAAATTTTTATCTTTATCCAATTTGGTAATGCATTGATTCATACGTTCCCTGCTTTATCTCCCTCTCAGGCAGTCAAAGCAGTTAGATTTTACAGAAATCTTGCCTGTAATAGTACTGTCAACTGTTACAATAATTCATTAGGTTAACTTGTGGAAAAACATTACTGTGAAACAGTGAAACTCAATTATGTAACTAGTACAAGTTCCAAATTTGTTAATTACCTTTTTAATTGTTCAATTACACTCGTTGCCCAATCCTGAACAGGTCTGCTTAGAAGTCAGTCAATGGGGCTTATTTCCAGGTCAGTGTAGATAGGGCTTCAGCTTTAATATCTGACTGGTCAGCTTGAACACACTTTTTTAACCTACCAAAATGCCCAACCCTAAAATGATAGAAAGCATGTACGTTCCAAACAAAAGGTTGTATCCTAAGACTTCGGATCCTAAGGACACTTTCCTGGGAGTAAGCCCCATTGAAGAATATGGGACTCAGTTATGAGTGACTACACTTAAGAGCACAATCCTATGCTTGTCTATTCAGAATTAAGCCTCACTATAATTGATTTAAGTGGGAGACACTTACTTGCAGCTGTTGCGACTGGCTGAGCAATGTTCGGGGGCGGCTTTAGCTTCATTAGCTCATTAAGACTATTGTTTTTGAGCAGATCTTTCAGCTGGATCTGGTCCTTGGAGGTCGTGGTAGTCAAGGCATTCCGGACTGCTGGTGCAGCAACTGAAGGCCGGGTAGTGGTGCTGGTCTGAATGATTTTTGCTACGGTGATAGTCTGCCTGGTTGTGGTGACAGGGGTCGTCTTTGTCATTACTATGGTTGTCCCCAAAGTTGGAAGCTGGTTTATCTGATTCAGCACAAAAGTTGTCGTTGACGGTGGCTGCTGTGGAAAAACAGGAAGGCAGTTCTTGTAGATGAACATTACAGCATTTTTCATACACAATGTCAAGCTGGCAATGTGCAGTTGTCTCTTAAAACATAGCTGGCCATGACTAAGGGATTTAGTCCCACTGATTAAATGGGACTTAGTCATGACTGACTAAATTTTAGAGACAACCCACAGTGTTTTGGTAGCCCAATAAAGGTAGTTAATTGGGCTTATTTTAGAGTAGGAAAGTGGTTACAAATTTGGATACACAAGTAGACAGTCTATCCAAAGTAGATACGGCCTCAGCCACAGCATACAAAAAGAACAACATGCTATGCAAGAATGAACATTGACCTCTGCACTGCCACTGAGTCACTTGCCCAGGAAGAGAAAATTCTTTCCGTGCAGCGCACCAGGCTGCCCAAACCACCCTGACACACAAGTACATGCAGGCAAGATCTGAGTTTGCCTTTAGGTATTGCTTTTCTTTAAAAAAAAAAATCAAGTTCCCTGCAGGGGCAGAAGCCTAATTCAAGTAGTTTGCTTTGCTTACCCTGATGTTCAATACGGTTGGAGAAGATGCAGTCTGTGGTTCTGTTTTAACAGCAACTGCTGCTTCAGTCTCCAAGCCAAGTTCTAATGCACTAAGAGGCACTGACTAAAAAGAAAAAGTGACGATCCAGTTACACCAAGAATATAAACTGCGGGGAAAATTCTCAGGTAATACAACAGTCACCTCTCCAGCTCCTCAAAATCCCTCCTCAAAACCCATCTTTCCTAACAAACCTTTGGAACAATGCCTTAAGTTACATTGGAGCATTAGGACTGTGTATGTCTAAACGAAAATAAATCCATATTCTTCTCCTTTCAATCCTATCCTAACCTCTATCCTTTGTACCAAGGTCTAGATTGTGGCCCAAGGGGCTTACAGAGTCATAGTTTGTACAGCACTATGCCCAAAGACAGTGCTAGATTAAAAACCAACAGTCTTGCTTCACCTTTTATGCATTCTATCAAAGACAATGTATGCAAGCAACACATTTTTGTACAAATGAAAAACTGACAGAGAGCTAACTGATCACATCCCAAGCCTAGTTGATAACATACATGTATTTTATGTAGAGACTGCTGGACTGTAGGGTGCTACTGTTAGTTGACATACATGACAGATCACCAAGGCACCAACTGGGTGTTAAGAAATTCTTGAATTTTGGAACTGGCAACAGGAGTACAGGCAAACATGCAAAACTTTCTAAGAGAAAGTTGCCTAAAGGAGAAAGGGGGGGACATGATTGAGACACACAAAATTATGCGCGGGAAGGATAAAGCGGATAGAGAGATGCTCTTTACACTCTCACATAACACCAGAACCAGGGGACATCCACTAAAATTGAATGTTGGGAGAGTTAGGACAGACAAAAGAAAATATTTCTTCACTCAGCGTGTGGTTGGTCTGTGGAACTCCTTGCCACAGGATGTGGTGACGGCATCTGACCTGGATGCCTTTAAAAGGGGATTGGACAAGTTTCTGGAGGAAAAATCCATTACGGGTTACAAGCCATGATGTGTATGAACAACCTCCTGATTTTAGAAATGGGCTATGTCAGCTGCAGGGCAGAGCACCAGGATGCAGGTCTCTTGTTATCAGGTGTGCTCCCTGGGGCATTTGGTGGGGCCGCTGTGAGATACAGGAAGCTGGACTAGATGGGCCTATGGCCTGATCCTGTGGGGTTGTTCTTATGCCCAGGGGACTACACTTTAGACTGCATTGAAGTATCTTGCTTTAAACTGGTAATCAGCACTCAGCTTAAAAAGATAATTTCCTAAAGACTGACAATCCACCTCTAGCCTCAACTCAGCTGTATCTTATTATCTTGGAACTGGGACAAGCAGGACAGGACACAAGTCCCACAACCAAATCATAACCTGTCCCTATTTTACAGTAGCCCCGCAACAGGGATCAAATGTGTGTACACCTGTGGGCTGAACAGAAATGGCTTCTAATGTAAATTCACAACAAGCAGCTGCTGAAACACTCAACTTTTTTAACTGATCACCAAGTTGCAGCAACATTTCTTAAGGAAAAAAGAAGAAAGCAACCCAGAGTCATTTTTTTTAAGCTCACTAATTTGTCATAACAGTGATAACTTTTCAACCTGCTGAACCGCTGGGGTTGGTGTTGCAAGACCCATATCCGGAGAATCAATATCAAAGAGGTCGTTTGGACTGATTCCACTCTCACTCAACGCAGCAAGCAACAGGTCTTGTCCTGGTTCCGCCATCTCTGAAACAGAACAAATTACAATCACATGAGTTAAGTGAAACCACTGCATACAGTGAAAACTTTACAAGTCTGAATTCTCCTGGCTACGCCTTTCTGCAAGAGGAATCACAAGGAGTTTGGGCACCTATAAGATCCCCTTGATGGCTGTTACCGCAGATAACAGAATATTACACATAGAGTAACTACAGTATTAAGTAGGCTTGACGGAAGCCTCTTCTCCAGGTCATCATATGAAAAGCTGTAGTTCCAGTTAGATCAAAACTGTTAGCCCAACTTGCCCTTCTATTGGCATGCCCACCCTTCAGAAACACTATTACTTCCTAAAAACTTCCTGCAAACAAGAGTGTTTAAGATCAGGTGATCCAGAGTTCTAGAGATATAGGTCTTTGTTACGTGTAGGTAAGTTTAAAACGGCAGCATTAAGAGGAAGAGAGATTCTGAAGGCAGCCCACGATTATGAGCAAGGAACATCTTGTTCCCCCCCATTACCAGCAACCTTTTTGATATGCAAATTACAAATCCAAAAGAATGACTAGCAACACCCATGTACAAACAACTAAGCCCCCTGCACCTTATAGTGATTTTGCTGACAGCCTTCTGAACATACAGAAGTGAAGATCTGACTGCACTGTAGACCAGTGGTCTTCAAATTTCTTTGCGCCTTTTCCCCAACACATGAATAAATATAAGACTGGGGATGCACCATTGATCCCATCCCGTAACATCCTCCCAGCACTATTCCTGTAACCAAATATTCTTATTAGAGAGAGAGCAGAAAAAGTTACCCTGAAGCCTGGCACTAGTGGCCTAAGTGTATGGTGAATTTTAGCACAATTGCCAAGAACCTGAGCAGTACTGGGATATATTATCCTGGTACCTGAAGGGATACATTAGATGCCTCTCCCTTTCCCTGGTTGTTCTCTAGTCCAGGGGTCTTCACCCTTTTTTATTCCTGTAAGTTGCTGCAACCCCACTGAGGTCGCAACCCAATGGCTGAAGAATGCTGCTGTAGACTAAAGGGCCCACCTGCTCTTGTTCAAGAGTGCCACAAACCCATGTTGCTTCAACCACTTGGAGCACCCATGGATCAGACTACTCCATTTCACACACACACACACATAGGCCACCATACTAGCTCTAGTAACAACCTCCATATTTCACTTCTGCTTATGAAAGGTGCCAAGCATAACCTTGATGGCAGTCAATGTCAGCCAGACCCAAGAAGTCCTGACAGATATAGGCAATTGCTATAGGCTAAACACAGTCAATGCTATAGCTAAATGATGCCAAGACAGTTTCTCTTTCATTAGCTGCAACAACTGTTTGCATTTGATTAGCCCCTTTGCTGCTAACTAGTAGCAGCCACCTAGTTGTAAAATGGAACTCCCAAGACAGGTGGTTCCTGGCATCTTTTCTGTCCTCTAGTTTCCAGCGTGCACCTCACCCAACTTGAGGGCCCAGGAATTTGGCCAACATCCTACAATTCCCTTTTGAAGATATATATCTCCCAAGTGCAGACTCTTGTTAACTTAGTGTGGGTAGAAGTCGACAAGACCTCAGCTGTACCATGGTATTATTTGTACAATCTTAGACGGTAGAATACCAAAGCATTTTACAATAGTTATGCTGGGGAATAAGTAACATCACAGGCTTAGAAGCCTAGTATTGAAATCATTAGTATAGCCTTGAATCAGTGATGTTGGCATAAATTAAAAAATGAGCAGCTTTCTTCACTAAAAACAGGCCCCAATGATGGAACACAAAAAGAAAGTGTACATGTGATTCACCACTAGTTCCTTCCTCTCAGAGCCACACAAGTATATTAACCTCCAGCACATACATTTACATGTACTTAGCATTTATCAAAGATTAATTTGATCAAGAGGTACACAGTACTTTTAAGCATGATACATTCTCTTTCATTGGTATACCAATGACATATGGATAGAGCATAGTCAATATTAAAACACTGTTATACCTAGAGAATGGCCATGAGGATCATGCTGGTCGTATTTAATAGGATTTAAACTTAATTCAGCTGCTGTTTAAAAGCACCACTTACCTCTTTCAAGCACAGTGCTTTTGTCTTCAAGATAAAAACACTATACCATGAAATTCTTATGAAAGAGATTCAAGTTTTAGAAAAAAAATATGGAAATGGAAGGCGTTGCCTGCAGAACACCCATCCATAACTCCCTTAGCAACCTCTGTATAGAAAGAGCACTAATTAAGTTTACAGAATTACAGACTGAGTCCTTCACAAAATCATGAACTTATAAATCCTTGAATGCTTCACTAAAGCACCCAGGAGCATAGTACGTAAGTTCCCTGAAGGGTCATAAGATCTTGGCTTTCCACATAAACACGTGTGCAGGACATAAACTTCCGGGTTGGGCAGAACTGACTGTGCAATTATCTCAGCTGCTGTGTGTGATCTTGACTTGTAAACTATTTAAAAACTCCCCTTATGAGCAGCATGTAAGAAGCATTTGAACTGAAAGCACTAAGCAATGCCTCTGCTGTGGCCCAAATGCTTTCAATTATACCCAGAGGAGAGCCAAGTCCACTTGCCAATGAGATAAGGTGAAAAAGCTAGAAACATTAGAGAGCGAAATAATTTCTGCTTAGTCAGCCAGGAGGAACAAACTGCTGCTATTTAATATCCAAGTCGTCCCCAACATTCAAGGCGGCTGATTATCTTCAGAATTCATCCACCTCAAACAATAATATAGCTCACGGCAACCTGCAACAAAGGACACTAACAACTAAAGCTTGCCATGTCCTCCACAAGCAGAAGGACCTGGCATAATTGCCAGCTCTGAGGAAGCTCACTGTGAAGCACGCTACTGCCACTGGCAAACTGCAGTGAAGTTTTCTCTGATCTTTCACGACTGATACACCCTTCGTGCAGCACTCTCCACTTCAGCTTGCAAATTCAAAGCGTTGTGGCTCTGCACCAAAGCTAGCTGCTAGGTACGTCTGGGGAAAGAGCCTATCCCCCAATGAAGCAGACACACAGGACACTATTGCTCTCTCACCGCTTATAATCTCCACCACTGTTGAAAGTTAGATTTAAGCTCTCTTAAGAGAAGCTTTTCACACTGTCATTTGTACACTGAAACACAGAATACACTGCTCAGTTACACATTTGGTCTCTGGACTTTTCCTCTTGCATGCTTGATTTTAGATGTTTAATTCAGGTAAAGCAAAAACAATACCCTACAGAGTGGAGATGGAAAAAGCCCCCCCCCCCACCAAACAGTAAACATAGTATTCTAGCATAAAGCACGGACAGTGTATGGGTGGGAAACCCCTGTTAGAATAGGAATCTGGAAGAAGAAAAGCCCCTTGAGGGCAGAAACACACCCACTCCACAGGGCCAAGCATTTAGAAGGAGGCGGAGCAAGGAGAAAATAAAAGTATCCTTCCTTCCCACTAATTTTTCAGCAGCAAACAAGCATAACGGACATACCTTCCAGAAAGCAAAAAAAGCAACAAAAACAGATTATAAGGATGGGAAGAAGGCTTTTCATACAGCACAATCTATATACATGGCACTTTATTTATTATTAATCACATTTTTAGACCGCCCTTCCTCCAAAGAGCTCAGGGCCGTGTACATG
Source organism: Tiliqua scincoides (assembly GCF_035046505.1). Classification (NCBI taxonomy): domain Eukaryota; kingdom Metazoa; phylum Chordata; class Lepidosauria; order Squamata; family Scincidae; genus Tiliqua; species Tiliqua scincoides. The sequence continues at coordinate 14,873,156 of NC_089834.1, forward strand.
GCTGCTCCCCTCCTTTTTTCCTCACAACAACCCTACCAAGGTTTCCACACAACAACTTTACAAAGAAGGCTGATGAGTTTCTGCCCCAAACAGCTTACAACCTATAAAAGTCAATCTAAGAGAGAGGAAAGGAAGACAGAAAGCTAGGGGAACAAACAACTTCACTTATATGTACTTTGGCATGGTTACAATGACAGACAGGGACTAGGCAGTTAGATGTATGAGCAGAAGCACTTCTTTATATCTTTTTCTCACTGTGTGGCCCAAAGGCAGCCTTCCCCCTGACACACTGCAAAAACAATACCTGTACCATGGGTCCAATAATACCTAGCCTCAGTCTAGGGTGGGGGCATGGGACAGAGACAGCTGACACAATTAATAAGTCAAGTACTCTGTGTGCTGATATTAAAGCAAGAAGATTCTGAAATCCTGAAATGCAGTGGGGGGGGGGGCCTAGAGAGGAGACTAAAGAGAAAAATGACACCAAATTTATTATGCTTCCACCCCCACTACTTAATTTCTATGAAAAATTCAAGGGGACCTACAACGGTCAAACCAAATACGAGAGTTTACAATGATTTCTATATCACCACTGAGGCAAAGGTTAGCCTCGGTGATATGGGGGGAAGAGGAAGACGTAATCGGATGCAGTAGTGAAGTTAAAATGTCTGTGTGTGTGCTATTGTTAAGGCAAGAGGTATCCCCATGTATTGGGGGGGAAGAGGAAGACACCAGGTACAACAGAGAACTCAAACTGCCTGTACAGGTTGAGCGTCCCTTATCTAAACTGCCTGGGATAGGAAGGTGTTTGGATTTCCGGATTTTGGAATATGTCCGGATTTTGGAATAACTGCATAAATATGCAATGCTTCCTCTTTTCACTCTTACCCAAACAGGTGCCTGCTGACCTCTGACATTTTCCAACATCTGTACTGGTGGAGAGCAGAGAACAGGACTAGCAAACTGTACCTGCGCTGTATGTGGGAATGAGCCCAAGACCTTCTAGTGCTCACAGTACAGAAAATTTTAACAGTGTCTGGATTTTGGAATAGTCCAGATTTTGGATTTCTGGATAACCTACCTGTATATTATTAGTAAGACATGTGGTGTCTTGATGAGCATTGGGGGGGGGGGGGATGAAGGCACCAAATCTGTAACAGAGAACATAAGCCCTCTGTATTCTGTTATTAAGGTGAGTAGCATTCTAATGCATATCTGGCATCTTCTTTCACATACCCCACATTTAACAGAGAAATAATCTATAATTTGCCAGTAATGGGATGGGGAACAACAACAACAACACTGTATGCAAGGGAGAACTTCAGCCTTCAGTACATCACTTTCAGTGTGTGCTGGGGAGTGTGAGTTTGTGGGGGGGGGAATGGGAAAGACACCACACTGTCATAGATTAAAACAGCTATTTTCAACCGCTGTCCGATGTGCTTCCTGAGGCATGTGGTGGGCCGCTGTGGGATACAGAAAGCTGTAGTAGATGGGCCTACGGCCTGACCTAGCAGGGCTCTTCTTACTGTGTGCCATGAATGGTCTGCAGCTGTGCTGCAGGAACTTGCAGGGAGAGCCATTGGGGGGCGTGAGGCCCTGGACGGCAGTGTGTTGTGACTTGCCAACTGCCCCAAAAATGCTGTGCCTTCACAGTGGAAAAGGTTGAAAACCACTGGATTAAAACCGGAATCGCCTTCTCAGGTGCTGTTTGTCTCTGGGAAGGCTGGTGGCACCTCTGTGTGTGAGAGACACTGTCACTGTGAAGGCTGGAGGTGTGTGCATGTGTGCGAGAGAGAGCATGAGCACTGTGAAGGCTGGAGGCGTGTGTTTGTGAGAGAGACTGTATCACTGTGAAGGCTGGAAGTACCCCTGTGTGTGTGTCTGTGCACACGAGACATTGTCACTGTGAAGGCTGGAGGAGAGTGTGTGTGTGTGTGTGTGTGTGTGTGTGAGAGAGACACTGTCACTGTGAAGCCCATGTGAGTGTGAGACAGAGAGACACGCACAACACGTGTGAATGGGGACTGAGGGGGGAGAGAACCCTCTGCCAGGCTGTGACCCCCAAGCCGACGCCTGAGGGAGGGCGTGAGGAGCCCGTGGGGCGCGGTGGAGGCAGCCTCGCCCCTCGCACGCGCCAGGCTGCCGCCCCACCACACTTACCTGGGGGAGCCGCAGGGGACTCCACGGGGCTCCCCCTGAGGAGACCTTCCCGCTGGAGCGGCCCCGCAGGTCTCCACGGGCTTCCTTCCGAGGAGCCCCGCCTGGGACCGGCTGCAAGGCTCCTGCCCGCCCCGCTTCCCTGGGAGGAGCCCCACTCACTTGCTGCTGGGTTTCGCTCGCGCCGGCGCTCCGGCCGCCTCCTCGCTCGCCGCTCCGGGAGCCGCTTTCTAGCTCGTCGCCGCCGCCATCTTTGCCGCCCTCCCCGCTTGCGGGGGGACGCCACAGAGAGGGAAGGCGCAGAGCGGACGCGTCAGCGGCGCCCCGACACGTGACCGCGCCCGCTCGCGCCGCCCTGGCGACACACGACGACGCCTCCTCCCGGCAGCGGCACCACGTGACCATGAGGTCGCCACTCCTGGAGGTGCTTTCCCCGCTCTCCTCGCGCTCCTGGGAGCTAGTGCGCATGCGCGCTCTCCACTCGCCTCGCCTACCTTCTCGTTCTCTCTCCCCAATGGCTACTTCGCACCACGTGACCGTGAAGCGGCCCTTTCTGCGGTGATTTCCCCTTCTCGCACTACTGGAATCTAGTGCGCATACGCGTTCTCCGCTCGCCCCCCCTCTCGCCATAGGCTGCTTTGCGCCACGTGACCATGAAGTAGCCTCTTCTGCTCTTCCCCTTCTCCTCACGCCGCTGGAACCTACTGCGCATGCGCGTTGTCCGCTCGCCTTTCCCTCACCATAGGCTGCTTCGTCACGTGACGCCGCCTTCGCTTTACCTCAGAGGACTCCGAAAAGGAGGGAGGAGGGGCGCGTTTCTACACCGCCCGGCTCTGAAGCCCCGCCGCGGCAGCCCGCGCTGCCCTCTCGTCACCCGCTTCATGGTCGCCGCCTCAAACTCGGGCGGCGACGTAGGCCCGGTTTTTTTTCCTTCCCCGTTGGGAGGGGCAAAAAGCAGGAAGGTCGAGGAGGCGACCGTTGGAGTCACGTGACCTGGCTGTCCAAGATGGCGTCGCTCTGCGTCTTTAACACAATTCTCGCGAGATTTGGGATCCTTCCGCGATATTTGGACAGGACTCCGCGCGTGCGCAGTTGCGATTTTGTGGTCACGTTGGACGCTCATTGACCAAAGAAGCTGGTGTCAGCCCTTGCTTCCTCTGCCGATTGTCAATGGGCCATTGAGCATGCGCAGTAACAACACCTGAAGCCTCCTGCCCTTGTCTGTTGCCAGCTTCCTCTTGTCAATGGAAAGGTGTTCAAAGAAACCAATTATTTTAATTGTCACTTTTAATTGCTTTTATTTTTTAATTAATTTACTATTTATTACTAATTTGTTCATTCATTTAACTTTTAATTTATATTTTAATTCCTTTTCATTTTTAAGTAGTTCATTGTGATTACATTTAATTATTTAATTTTTAATTAATTCTGAGTCCTCTGAATTTTAAATTTATTTAATGAATTTTTTATCAATTTATTAATTTTTTATACTTAATTTATTCATTTAACTTTAAATTTGTATTTTAATTGCTTTTCAGTTTTAAGTAATTCATTTTAATTAAATGTAATTCATTGGTTTTTAATTAATTAATTCCAAGTCCTTTGAATTTTAAATTTATTTAATGCATTTATTATTAATCTAGTGCAGTGGTTGTCAGACTTTTAGCAGTGGGACCCACTTTTTAGAATGAGAATCTGTGAGGACCCACCAGAAGTGATGTCATGACTGGAAATGACATCATCAACAGGAAAATTTTTAGCAATCCTAGGCTGCAGTCCTACTTACTATCATTGTTAAAAGTATAGTAGCCTGTTAAAAGTACAAATCTGTAACATTTCCCCAAATGCAGTCACATCCCATGATAGCATCAAGTCTAATATATTAAAAATAAAATATTTCAATATTGAAATATTGAAATGTCTCTGTGACTTCCTCTTTGCCGACGATGCAGCTGTCACTACCCACTCTGCCAAAGATCTCCAGCAGCTCATGGATCGTTTTAGCAAGGCCTGCCAACATTTTGGACTGACAATCAGCCTGAAGAAAACGCAGGTCATGGTTCAGGATGTGGACTCACCTCCCTGCATTACAATCTCTGCGCATGAACTGGAGGTTGTCCATGACTTTGTGTACCTTGGCTCAACTATCTCTGACACTCTTTCTCTCAATACCGAGCTAAACAAACGCATCGGTAAAGCAGCTACCACGTTTTACAGACTCACAAAGAGAGTCTGGTCCAACAAGAAGCTGACGGAACATACCAAGATCCAGGTCTACAGAGCTTGCATCCTGAGTACACTTCTGTACTCCAGCGAGTCATGGACTCTTCACTCACAACAGGAGAGGAAACTGAACGCTTTCCACATGCGCTGCCTCCGACGCATCCTCCGCATCACCTGGCAGGACAAAGTTCCAAACAACACAGTCCTGGAATGTGCTGGACTCCCCAGCATGTATGCACTGCTGAAACAGAGACGCCTGCGTTGGCTCGGTCATGTTGTGAGAATGGATGATGGCCGGATCCCAAAGGATCTCCTCTATGGAGAACTCGTGCAAGGAAAGCGCCCTACAGGTAGACCACAGCTGCAATACAAGGACATCTGCAAGAGGGATCTGAAGGCCTTAGGAGTGGACCTCAACAAGTGGGAAACCCTGGCCTCTGAGCGGCCCGCTTGGAGGCAGGCTGTGCAGCATGGCCTTTCCCATTTTGAAGAGACACTTGGCCAACAGGCAAAGAGGCAAAGAAAGAAGGCCCATAGCCAGGGAGACAGACCAGGGACAGACTGCGCTTGCTCCCAGTGTGGAAGGGATTGTCACTCCCGAATCGGCCTTTTCAGCCACACTAGACGCTGTTCCAGATCCACCATTCAGTGCACGATACCATAGTCTTTCGAGACTGAAGGTTGCCGACAGGCAATCATGCATAGGATTGGGCTGGAGCAGATCCTCTTGAGTCTAGCACTTTTATACCCAGTGGAGAAGGTGGTGGAGACAAGAGGGGTTCGTGGACTCTGGTGCAGGTACAAACAGATCAGTCACCATGAGGGGGGTAGATCAGCTGGCAACTGCCCCATGCACTGGGCACCCATCTCCTCAAAGGAATCTCAAGGTTTCTGCTCCACAACAGAAGAATAAAAGAATATCAGGAAAGAACACCAGGCCCCTTTCTTCGGCTAACTTCAATCCAGCTGTTTTTGCTGTTACCTATTTTTGTTTTAAAAAGGGGGCGACCAAATCATCAGCAAGCCTCACGTCACTGCTGGCCACCAGGCTCCCCATGTATATAGAAATTACTAGCTAGTAAAACTAGTAGTAGCTAGTAATTAGGAGCTAGTACTACTAATACTACTTAATTAGGAGCTAGTACTACTAATACTAGTAGGTAGTAATTAGGAGCAGAAATGAAGCTACCCATCATCACATCACTATGAATCCAGTTCTTGTCTTGGAAGAAACCACATTCCTAATACTGTACATATGTTTTCCATTTCTTAAGACAGAATGTTCCATTTTTCCTTTGGCCAAAGCTAAAATGTCACCTTTCTTTCTTTCTTTCTTTCTTTCTTTCTATTTATTTATATTGATAATATTTATTGACATTATTTATTTATCTATTACTCATTAATCTTTATTTATCTATTAATATTAATTAATGATATTCATATTATCTGTTTTTCTATTATTGATCTTCTGCAATGACATTCTGTAACTTCCTAGAAGAAAAAAAACACAGATACAGGGTACAATCCTATGCATGCTTACCTGGGAACAAGTCCCACTGAATTCAATGAGACTTACTTCTGAGTAGACATGCATAGGATTGGGCTGGCAGTTTCTTTGCCCCATGGTACAGAAACCAGGGTGAAACTCCCTTTCCAATACACGTGGCCCAGACTATCACAGAGGCGGAAGAGCCTGCAAAGCCTCTCCTTCAATCACAGGCCCAGGCGACTCGCCATTGACCAATCAGATTCTTCCGAACGTTCATTTGAAACACTCCTTCTCTGGGAAATAAGCACCGAACATCCAGTCCAAACAGGGTGAGGTAGGGCTATAGTTAATATGGACCAATCAGAGTCAGGAATTGCCTGTGTGGCAGCCAAGAGGACCAATCAAAACACAAAACAGGCACAGTTACTGCTTTTTGGAAGCAGTTAGTTACATTGTGAAAGGTGGGTTGTCAAAAAGTAAAAGGGGGGCTCCTTTTACTTGCTGCTTCGCCAGGAGTTGTGTCCAGGATCATGGCCAAAGGTAATTGTTTTTAGAGCTTATTGGCTTTGGGAATATAGAAAGGGGGGGGTTGCTTGTATAGGTTTGATGAGCAGAAGGAGGACCCTAAATGGATAAGAGGGGGCAGGAGAGTGTGCACTTTATGCAGATGAGAGATTGAGGGGGGGGAGTTGGAAAGGGGGAGAGTCTGTGGAACTCCTTGCAACAGGATGTGGTGATGGCATCTGGCCCAGGTGCCTTTAAAAGGGGATTGGACACATTTATAGAGGAAAAGTCCATCCCAGGTTCCAAGCTATGATGGATATGTGCAACCACCTGATTTTGGAAGTAGGCTGCCTCAGAAGGCCAGGATGCAGGTCCCTTGTCTTGTGTTCTCATTGAGTTGTCTGGTTGGACCACTGTGAGATACAGGACGCTGGACTAGATGGGCCTTTGACCTGATCCAGTGGTGCTCTTCTGATGTTCTTCTGATATGTGATTCACCTGTCCTTTGGTGGTGAAACTGGGAGAGAGTAGGGGAATTGGCTTTGGAAGGTTTCAGGAAGCTACGGGATGGGGCTGGGCTTATCTGTGTCAAAGGCTGGGTGACCAGATGTCATGACTGCAAAAGAGGAAAGGCACCCCAAAATGTAAGACAAGAAAAAATAAAAGCTAAAAACACTTGTGTGTATTTTTTTTAACATAATATCACTTATTATTAAATTTAAAACTATAATTTATTAATTATAAGAAGGCACTGCTCTCCCTGCAGGGGCCTCTCACAGGGAAACTCACATTTAACTTAACTTTGCTCACATTTAACTCACATTTAACTTAAACTCACATTTAAGTTCTTTTCCGGACATGAGGCTAAAAAAGAGGACATATCCTGGAAAAAGATGGCATCTGGTCACCCAGGTCAAAGGTGGATGTAAAATAGGGGGAGTAGTGGGTGAATGCTTTGACAAGTGACTAGTTTTAGGGGCAGGAGATGGGCCTACCTTAGTGGACTCACTGATTTCAGTGGGGCTTACTCTGGTAAATGTGCATGAGATTGCAGCCTAAGATCTCAATGGAGGTGCATCTGAAGGTGTGGATGTTGCCCATGGTGGAGGAGCCCTCAATAATGTACATAATTTCTCATCTGTGTGCATTTTATATCTGAAAAAGGGGGCTACCAATGTATTGACACAAGGGAGATGAAAGTGGGAGAGCGGGATGGAGGTGGAGTAAACAGGGAAAGCCTATGCAAATCTCTAAGGCTGCAATCCTGTGCACACTTTCCTGGGAGGAAGCCGAACTGAATACAATGGGATTTACTTCTCAGCAGACATGAATAGGATTGTGTTGTAAGTTTCACTGCTGAGACTGCCCTCCTAGATACATTTATGTGGGAGTAGGTCTCATGGAACTTAGTGGGACTTACATCCAAAGGGTTGGGCTGTTATAGTAGGAATAAGAGGACTAAGGCTGTAAACCTATCCATACTTATCTGCCTGGGAGTAAGTCCCATTGACTATAAAGGGGCTTACACCTGAGTAGACATGCATAGAATTGGGCTGAAAGATGTAGGGCCAAAGACATCATGGAAATAGTGAGTTTTTTTAGGAAGAGGTTTGAATGAAGCCAGCCTCAGAGCTGACTTTTCTGATCTGGAAGGCTCACCCCCCCTCCCCTTTGTTGCCCCCAATCCCCCCCCATGGTAGGCATGTAGGTGGTGGTGGTGGTGGGGAAGGTACACTCTGCACCTGGTCAGGGTCCCATTCACTGAGATTTCCTTATGGTCCAGGATGGAGAGATCCTTAGAGCCCAATCCTAGACACATGCCAGCTCAGAAGTAAGTCCCATGATGGTGGTCAATGGGGCTTACTCCCAGGTAAGTCTGGATAGAACTGCAGTTTTAAGAGCCCAGTCCTAGGCATGCCTACTCAGAAATAAGTCCCACTGTAGTCAGTGAATCTTACTCCCAGGTCAGTGTGGCCAGGATGGCAGCTTTAAGAGCCCGGTCCTAAGCAGGGCTACTCAGAGGTAAGTCCCATGAGAGTCAGTGAGGCTTACTCTCAAGCAAGTGTGGCGAGGATGGCAGCTTTGAGAGCCCAGCCCTAGGCAGGTCTACTCAGAAGTAAGTGCCATGCTGAGCGTCCCTGAGACTGGTTCCCAGGGGAGTGTGGCTGGGTTGGCAGCGGGGGCAGCGGGGAAGGGGGCTCGGGTCTTGCTTCCAGCCTCCCCCCCCTCCCGATCTGCAGGGGAAGGGGGCAGGGGAAGGGGGCACGGCAGCTCCGCCCAGCAGCCGGGCAGGGCAGGGCCAGGGGGCCGGGCTGCGGGAGCTCTCCAGGGCGCCTGCAGCCCTTCGACATGGCGGTGGCTGGTGGGGGGGCGCCGGGGGCGGCTGGTGCGCCTGCTGCCGCCCTGGCAGGGGAATGAATGGGGCCGGGGGGGGGGGGCTGGCTCTGAGCGCTGCGCTCCCCCGCAGGCGGCAGGAGGAAGATGTCCCGAGCCACCCAGGAGGGCGCAGGAGGCGCGCAGGAGAGCAACGGCCGGCCCAGGATGAACGGGGTAAGCCGGTTCGCGGGTGGGGGGGCCTGCCCTGCCCCGATCCGCCCCGCCCGCTGCCCCCCGGGGGCGATCCCCGCAGCCCCTCTCCGTGCGCCCTGGCGCGCCCTCTCCAAACGCACCTCTCCAAACGCGCCCCGGGCGCAGCGCAAGGACCAGCGGCGCCCCTCTGCGCGCAGCCCTGCCCGGGGGAGGGGGCGATGGGGTGGGAGGAACCTCTCCCCACCCCCTCCGTCTCCAGATCCCTCAGCCCTCCCCCCAGCTCCTGTCCGGTGGGGGCAACACATCCAGACCAGTCCCACCCCATCCTTTTGGGAGAACCTCTCCAAAAGGGGCTGCTCTCCAAAATTGGGGGGGAAAGAGGGGTTGGTGTTTTTTGGGGGGAAGTGGGTTTTTTAGAAACCTAGAGCAGTGTTTGTCAAACTGTGGGTCAGGGCTCACTAGGTGGGCCACAAGCCAGTTTCAGCTGGGTCCCCATTCATATTGCACATCCAGTCCAGTCCCACCCCCATCGTTTTGGGGAGAACCTCTCCAAAAGGCCAGCATTGGGGGGGGAAGGGGGGTTGGTGTTTTTGGGGGGAGGAGGAGTGGGTTTTTAGAAACTTAAAGCAGTGTTTCTCAAACTGTGGGTCTTCGGACCCACACAGTGGGCCGCGAGCCAATTTCAGGTGGGTCCCCATTCATTTCAATGTGCATTTTCTTTTTAAATCTATTAGACTTGATGCTGCCGTGGTATGTGACTGCATTTGGGGAAAGGTGACAAATCTGTGCTTTTAACAGGCTACTATCAGTTTGTGCCACGTACTGTATATGCTTTTCACAATGATAGTCAATGGAGCTTACTCCTGGGTAAACAACTGCTTGGGACCATTAGGATTAACAGCACAATCCCATATGTGGCTACTCAGGAGTTAGTCTCATTGAGTTCCATAGGTCTTACTTCCATGTTCCATGGGTCTTGTTTCTCATTGAGTTCCATGGGTCTTGCTGTTCTTAATTGTTTTGTTTTTTTAAAAGATTTTAATCCTGCTTTTCCATGGCTCAAAGCCGTGAGCGATGTAATAAAAACAACAGTAACGACAAAAGGGTCACCTAGGGAATCGTCCCCCTCAAAGTCTAAACGAAATGAATGTGTTAAATAGAAGTGTTTATGCAGTGTTTCTCAAACTGTGGGTCAGGATCCACAGTGTGGGTCATGAATCAATTTCAAGTGGGTCCCCGTTCATTCCAACGTGTATTTTATTTTTAGTATCTTAGACTCTATGCCACCATGGTATGTGACTGCATTTGGGGAAATGTGACAGAGCTATGCTTTTAACCATGATAGCCAATGGGGCTTACTCCCGGCTAAGTGTGGATTCAATTGCAGCCTTTGGGAAGTTTGGGAAATATTTTAAAACAGATCAGCAGCTGTTTGGAAGGTTAGGAGAATTCTTCTTTATTTAAAATATTTTTAAAGAACTTCTACTTATTTAAACTTTTAATTGGCTGACTTAATTTGATTCGACTTTGTTGTATGGGTGTGTTAAAAATTTTCCTGTTTGGTGATGTCACTTCCAGCCAGGACATCACTTCCAGGTGAATGACATCACTCCCAGAGGTGCCGACAGATTGTCATTCTAAAAAGTTTGTCCCGGTGCTTAAAAGTTGGAGAAGCACTGATCTAGGTTTTTATTGTGCCAGAATATTAGTGCCAAAATAAATATTTATTTTACTTTAAAAATATTTCCACTCTGTTCCTTGATTCTGCAGTTTTGCAAGCCATCTAAAACGTGATCATAACGCAGAGCTGACCTCCTTGGAATCAGCGGGTTGTGTGGCAACTGTTTTTGCATAAGCCATTGTGACTTGTTTTACCCTTTGCTATTTTTTCCCTTTCCCCTCCACTGGGTCTCTCTGCCTTGTCTTTTCAGTCCTTCTTCAGTCCTTGTGGGCCAGCAGCCTTGAGATGTTATCGGTGGATTTGGGCTGGAATCCAGTGGCTCTGAGGGTGTGGTGTCTTGATTGATGTTTCTAAGTAGTTTTAAGTCTTTGTGTAGGAAACCGCCTGGTACTGAGTGCTCCGTCTAGGTCAGTATTGTGGCAGCATCTCTCTGGGTTCCAGGCTGGGCTCTTTCCCAGCATTTGTTGGAGACGCTGCCAGGGATTGAACCTGGAATCTTCTGCATACAAAGCTTGTCATCTGCCCTTTATTGCTCACCCAGTGAGCTGGTTCTTCTTCAGAGCCCAACCACTTTTAACCTACATGTTAAAAGTACGGACAACCTACATGTTGCTACATGTTGTACGGAGTGCTTTTATCTTTGGTCCTCCATGTCCATTTTACAGATGGGAAGCTGAGCACAAAAAGGATTGATCTGACCAAGGCTGTTATCTATTAATTAAAATGACTCTCCTGCCCTTCCACCCTGAGGGTAGCTTAGAACAGGGCCTTCTCTGTCGTGGCACCACATCTATGGAAAGAGCTCCCAGAAGATCTCTGGACAGTTCCCTGTTTATATTGTTTCCTTTATTTTAAACAATTTTATATTGTTTATATAAACAATTGTTTATATAAATTGTTTATATTGTAAATGAATATCAATTTCATTTATGAGTTAACCCCATCAATTTCATTCATTATTAACCCCTGCTAATTGGGTAAGAGGCACTTTTTCAAGTGGGTGCTCCTTTTTTTAGCAGGGGGAGAGTAACTGGCCCACCTCACCCCAGCACTGTCTGTTCTAGTGGCTGTCTGCTGGTATTCCTTGGCATCTGTTTAGATTGTGAGCCCTTTTGGGACAGGGAGCCATTTAGTTATTTGATTTTTCTCTGTAAACCGCTTTGTGAACTTTCAGTTGAAAAGCGGTATATAAATACTGTTAATAATAATAAATACTGTTAATAACTGGTCCGTCTCACCCCAGCAGTGTCTGTTCTAGTGGCTGTCTGCTGGTATTCTTTTGCATCTTTTTAGATTGTGAGCCCTTTTGGGAGCCATTTAGTTATTTGATTTTTCTCTGTAAACCGCTTTGTGAACTTTTAGTTGAAAAGCGGTATATAAATACTGTTAATAATAATAATTTAGCCTTTGAGGGGGGATTATTCCCTAGATTACCCTTTCATCGTTATTGTTAAGGTTTCTTTGACCATATTAACAACCCACTTGTATGGTATAGCTGTTACTTTAAGTACCTGCTCTGCTGTGTTTTTATGTAGGTGTTTTTAGTTACTTTAAATTATGTTTTTATTATAAACTTGATGATATAAGCAATCATACACTGCTTTGAGCCACGGAAAAGCAGGATAAAAGTCTTTTAAATAAGTAAAGCAATTAAGAACAGCAACCAAGGATAACAATTTAAAACATACACAGTTTGTTATAAAATAATATGGAAAGTAAAAAACCATTTCTAGGCCACAGTGGAACATATGGGGGGGGGGGCTCCAGAGAGATTTCTGGAGGGTTCCATAGGCTGGCCATCATCATAGCAAAGGCTTTCTCTTGCGTACCTGGGAATAGCAACCCTCTGTCTCTTGTCTCTCTTGCTTTAGGAGAACATATTTACTTGTCAATCCAAAATCTTTACCTACATGAGTCCCAACAAATCTCCGGCGGTTCGGCCTCCGCTTCAAGAGGAGAACTCCGCCACACATCACGAGACAAAGTGCCCGGGCAAACCGGCGAACGAAAATTACAGAAAGGCAGAGGGTAAGAAACAGCATTCTGTGGCTTCATGTTCCCCTTTGCCTGGCCTTCAATAAAGAGTTGAAGCGCAATTACCTGCTTATGGGTAAGCACACACACGTTGCTCAGTTTTGCTGTCCATGGGGCACATTATGTTGTCAGCTTTGGGGGGGGAGACTTCCTGCTTGAGAGTTCGTTGGGGGTTGCGTTCATCAGATCGGGACCATTCTGGTGGCGTGGCGTTCCTCTCGGCCTGCTCTTCAGTGTGGACCGAGGCACGGTTGCCTACTCATGAGTAAATGCACACATGCTGCTCCCTTTTGGTCTCCGCAGTCTCAGTACATTTTCCGTGTCAGTTTCACGACCCACCAAAAATCGGGTCGTGACCCATAGTTGGAGGCCCTCGGTGGCTGTTCCCCCAAACTGGCTATTTGTGCAAACCCCCATAGGGTGAAAGGGGCAAGCTCACAGCTGCGTATGTGACTTCCAACAGGAAGAACTGCACTGGAGGGAAGCATGAAACCCCCCCACCCCAATCCAGGGGTCCCTTTGGCTGTTAAAGAGACTTGGGCAAATAGAAATAATTGTATATATAATCAAAAACATAAGGATTGGTGGTTGGTAAACAACTCCAGGGAGGGCATTCCAGAGCCACAGCCCCACAGAAGAGAAGGCTCAGCCCCCTATCACCTCCCACCTAACCTCTGTAGATGGGGCTGCCCGAAGAAGGGCTTCCCAGATGCTCTTAAGGAACAGGTGGGTGTATGGGAGCCAGTTTACCTGGAACAGAGGGCTGCCTGAGATCTGTTATGCTGGCCTGTATTGATTTTTTTCCCCTCAAACCCTCCCCCCCCCAATTATTTGCAGACAGAATAAATATTAGCAGTGCCACAGAGGGTGCTGTGAAATCGGAGGACCAGAATGACAAAGAGGGCAGGGATGAATCTCCAGAATCCTCCTCTAACCAAAAACCGGAAGCCCCAGAAACCGGGAAACTCCTCTCTCCAGTGTCCGCTAAGGCAGCAACCACCAAGCAAGCTCCGAAGAAGGGAACCAAAACAAAATCTGGCCCCAAGAGAAAGTGAGTGCGTACGTTCCCCGGTGGACTGGTTTTTCAGCTGTAGTTGATGGGATAATTGGGAGCATCGATTAGTTAACAGCCAAAAATGGTCCCGTGAAACCAGGCTTCGGGACCGCAATCCAAGCACATGGGGCTGTAGTGTGGGGGTTCTGAATACACCTGTCTTGGGGCTGGGATGCTGTAAAGCCTTTCTATACACTGATTTTTTTTTTTAACCCACTCTACATTGATGGCCACCGCAGATAAGAAGGACCCTGCCATTCCCTGGAGAAGGTGGGGGAACATCCTTTTACAATCCCCATTCTAAAAAGTGCTTTTCTAGGGAGTAGAATTGCTATTTTGCAGCTCACTCCAAGAAATGTGACCCCCTTCCCTCGCCGTGGTTCGCTTAACAATGGAATGAGGAAATGGTTAACCCATTTCTCCGCAGCCCACAGGTGTACACATTTTACCCCTGTTGCATATATGCAACTTTGGGCAGAAATAGTTAATCACCAACCATGTGGCAGGGCGAAGGGAGGGGGGGTCACTTTGAGTGGGCTGCAAAATAGCAGTTCTGATTGACTGCCTGACTGACTGGTGTGTAATTTTGTTTCGATGGCTTTAATTTAACATGTTTTTTTGGTCTCTTCGGGGAGTCCCAGAACCAAACCCCAGTGGATGCCGCGTTCCCACCTGGACTTTGTTTTTCAAATGGAAGCCCCCTTAATTGTTCCCACGACTTTCTCTGTCTCTCTCAGAGCCCAAGTGAAAACACAGCCAAACCGGAAGGTTACAGACTATTTCCCAGTTAGAAGAAGCTCCCGGAAGAGCAAAAAAGAATTGCAGGTACCCTCTCTCGTGTAGCATCTCTTAAGGACCCCTCTCTCCCCTTTCCCATACACCCAACTTTGGGGCAAATGTTCTATCAAGGAGCTGTGAAAGCCCCACTGCAGTGGGGTATGACCAACCTGTTGTAGAAAACTAGGTGCAGTCGCTTAGCGGTGTATGTGAAAAATGTAACCACAATATGGTTTATTTATATTCCTGGACTCTTGAAGGAAGTGTGAGCAGTGCTGTGGAATGCTTTTTTTTTTTTTTTAAGAAGTAGAGACAATGTTTAATGCTTCATACGCTTCTTTTGCTTAGTGCTGCATTCTTAACCTGGGAGTGAGAGTCATGGCACACCCCTTTAGATAAACACAGTGAAGTGCTAACCATTTGAGCGCATTCATTTAACTGCAGCACTCCCCAATGGCAACATTAATACATAAGAACAGCCCCACAGGATCAGGCCAAAGGCCCATCTAGCCCACCTTCCTGTATCTCACAGTGGCCCACCAAATGCCCCAGGGAGCACACCATACAACAAGAGACCTGCAAGGCTTCCTGGGAATTGTAGTTAAGAACATAAGAACAGCCCCACTGGATCAGGCCATAGGCCCATCTAGTCCAGCTTCCTGTATCTCACAGCGGCCCACCAAATGCCCCAGGGAGCACCCCAGATAACAAGAGACCTGCAAGGCATTCTGGGAATTGTAGTTAAGAACATAAGAACAGCCCCACTGGATCAGGCCACAGGCCCATCTAGTCCAGCTTCCTGTATCTCACAGCAGCCCACCAAATGCCCCAGGGAGCACACCAGACAACAAGAGACCTGCAAGGCTTCCTGGGAATTGTAGTTAAGAACATAAGAACAGCCCCACTGGATCAGGCCATAGGCCCATCTAGCCCACCTTCCTGTATCTCACAGTGGCCCACCAAATGCCCCAGGGAGCACACCAGATAACAAGAGACCTGCAAGGCCTCCTGGGAATTGTAGTTAAGAACATAAGTACAGCCCTGCTGGATCAGGCCATAGGCCCATCTAGCCCACCTTCCTGTATCTCACAGTGGCCCACCAGCTGCCTCGGGGAGCCCACAAGTTTGCTGCATCCGGTTGCCACTCTCTTGCCTCCAGCATTCAGGGATGGGCTACTTTTAAAACCAGGAGATTGTGTATACCCATCGTGGCTTGTGACCTGCGGTGGACTTTTCCTCCATCAATCTGTCCACTCCCTTTTGAAAGGCATCTAGGCCAGGTGCCATCACCACATCCGGTGGCAAGGAGTTCCGCAGACTAGTGACAAACCGGATAAAGAAATGTTTTCTGTATTGGTGTATTGTCTGGTCTCTCTGCAGATTGAGGAAAAGAAGAGGCTAGACGGGTTGATAGAGAACGGCAAAGAAGAAGGCATGAAGGTATCGGGCGGGGAAGGGGCTGTGTTCACCAGTGTGTGTGTTCTGGTCCACCTGCCATCTTCCATCCCAAGGAGCTGCTCATGCAGTGTGTATGAAATAATCTGATTTCTTAAGGAAGCTTTCTTTGCTGCCCAGTCGAAACGTAGGTCTTTCCCCTCCTTTTCCTTGCAGATCGACTTCATTGACGGCAAAGGGCGCGGGGTCATTGCGACCAAGCATTTTAGCCGGGGCGAGTTTGTCGTCGAGTACCACGGGGATCTCATTGAAATCACAGATGCCAAGAAACGAGAAGCTCTGTACGCCCAAGACCCGTCTACCGGCTGCTATATGTATTACTTCCAGTACTTGAGCAAAACATATTGGTGAGTGTCCTTTTCTGTGCCTTTCTGCAGAATTGGTTTTTAGCGGGATGAGACAAGGGCCCTGTTTCCGCACTGCCAGGGGTGGGGCCTGTGGCCAAGCATTTCCTTTGCAAGCATAATCTCCCAGAGTTCATCCATGGAAGTACCCCCAGGTAGCGCTGGGAAAGACCTGGAGGTAGCACCTAGCACCAATCGCTAATGGCTAGAGGTGTTCTTTTCCCCTGGGGGCTGGGGATAAGAATAGGCCCTCAGTTTGGCTGTACTTGTCGTAAGAGGCGACTGAACAGCCACCGGGTAAATGGGACTCCTTAGCCTGGGAAGGCAGTTCATCTGAGAGAAGGAAAACTCTGATCCCAAACCTCCACTGCCTCGTGGCTACATCCAGTTATGGAAAAGGCTTCGGGAGTCAACCTCGAGGCAAAATGCGGAGCCGGAGTCCCTGAGGCAGTTCATGGCTGAACACAGTCACGTTCTGGCAACTCCTGTGACGCCGCTGGAACCAACCGTATTGGCCTCTGCCTTTCCATTGGATCATTTCAGCGACGTGGAGAGGGGGGATTTGCTGCATGGGTAACAGCCTATCCTCCATACCCACTTTACCCAGGCTTCACGCACTGGAGAGGACACTCTGTTCCAGAACCACCATTCAGAGCGTGACACCATAGTCTTCCGAGACTGAAGGATGCCAACAATAAGAGGTGTTCTTAAATGTGTTTAGTTTTTATACAGATTTGGGTTTTTCCCCCCCTCCAAGGAGGAAAAGTGCAAAAAGTGGTGTTATGTGTTTTTTATTTCAAGGGTGCATTTTTATAAATTATAATCACTTAAAAAGCATACTAGGCAGGTGGTATAGAGTCGGTAGATGCAGCCACATTTATTACCCATCCACCCCTCCAGTCTGGCCCGACTAGCCTACAGTGGCCCTATATGTAGAGGTGTTTGTTGTGCATTGTTTGTTCGGTTTTTTACAAAAATGAAAACTGAAGAAAAGGGTGTAATGTGTTTTTATTTTGTTGTCATCGAAAAATCACACCTCTGCTAATGGCCACCCGCACCTTGCCAATGCGTCTAATTGCCTTGAAAAACCACCTAGGCCAGGGAAGTCAAACTTGCTTCATACAGAGGGCCAAAGTTAGCATTCATGCTGCCTATGGAGGACTAGCCGTGACATCGTTAAGCAGTGAGTGACATCATGATGTCAGGTGATGGCCAGAGATAAGCACTTGGTTCTCGCCTTGAAACTCATTAGCTGCACACGGCAGAAGAGAATATGTGCAAATCTTGTTCATGTTTACAAGATATGAGAGAGCCCAATTATAAAGCTGGGAGAGCCTAATTATAATGGGAGCTGGATAAATAGCTCCCGAGGGCCACATTCAACCTGTAGGGCTTATGTTTGACAACCCTGATCTAGGCCAGGGGTGCCCAAACCCCGGCCCTGGGGCCACTTGCGGTCCTCGAGGCCTCTCAATGTGGCCCTCAGGGAGCCCCCAGTCTCCAATGAGCCTGTGGCCCTCTGGAGATTTGTTGGAGCCCACACTGGCCCGATGCAACTGCTCTCAGCGTGAGGGCGCCTGTTTGACCTCTCGCGTGAGCTGTGGGATGAGGGCTCCCTCCACTGCTTGATGTTTCACGTCTGTGATGCAGCAGAGGCAGCAAAGGAAAGGCCGGCCTTGCTTTGTGCAAGGCCTTTTATCGGCCTTGAGCTATTGCAAGACCGTCATTCATTCATATAAGTTCATCTTTAATATATTCATTTATGTAAACCTATGTAAATTTATTCAAATTTTAAATGTAAATTAATTCTTTTTCCCCCCCCGGCCCCCGACACTATGGCAGAGAGATGATGTGGCCCTCCTGCCAAAAACTTTGGTCACCCCTGATCTAGGCAATGCAGAACACATTCTGGTAGGGAGAAAGTCCCCTGCAGCTACTCAACCTCTGGCTGATGATTGAGGCCAGGCTGCCAAAATGTCAGAGGGGGAGGGCGACGACCAACGGGGTGTCGCCCTCCCCCTCCAGGATCCTTAGTCTTTTTTCCCACCCTGCCACGGAGAAACCCTACATTGTATCTCTCCCCTCTTCCCCCCACACGCAGCGTTGACGCTACGAAAGAGACGAACCGCCTGGGCCGTCTGGTCAACCACAGCAAATGCGGGAACTGTCAGACGAAGCTCCACGACGTCAACGGCATCCCTCACCTCATCCTGGTCGCCTCCCGCGACATCAAAGCTGGCGAAGAACTGCTTTACGATTACGGAGACCGGAGCAAAGCCTCTCTGGAGGCCCATCCGTGGTTGAAGCACTAGCTGGCCAGATCTCCGGAGTCAACTTTGGGTTTCCTTTTTTAAAAAAGACACAGCGGCTTGGTTTACGGCCCTCGTGGTGGATCTGCCTCCGGCATCTGCTCTGGAACGATGATTTAAAACTCTGTTGCGGGTCTTCCCCCCCACAGGCAGCCTTGAAGCAGGCTTCCTGATGGTGGGTGTCCGATAGTTGGCCCCTCTGGGTTGTCTTTGACCCTTGTTGTTCCCTCTCCCCTTTTGCATTAAGATGGATGAATTTGATCAGTGCTTCCTGACTTTGGGACTGATAGAGATTTTTTTAGGGGAAATGCCATTTTTAAGCTTTGTGTGTTTTTTGGAGGGGGAGGGGGTCACATTTTGCTCCGACAAGGAAAGAAAAATATTATTCTCTGTCTGAAATACAGGGAACATTGACCGATGAATTTTGTGACCATCTTGGAGAAAAAAAATCCATAGTCCCTATTTTTAAGGTATAATACCTGTCTACGGGAGAGGGGAATATCTCTGCAAGTAATATACAAGTACAGAGGGAGCAGACTTGTATCTTGATCCTTGCAGTGCTAGTTCTCTACTTCTGGGGAGTGTTTCCCATGGAGAAGGATTTTTTAAAATGGTTGCACCGGCAGCCTGAGGTGCTACACTTAACTCTTTGGGCTCTGGATCCTGTCTCCTTGTTCTGCTCCAGGTCTAGACCAAACTCTTGCATCCTTCGAGGACGCAAGGAGAGGTTCAGACTCGGCGCCGTCTAACCGGTATTATCCAATTTGCACAGTCTTTGTGACGGTGGCAGGTTGTCCTTTTTCTGCAACTCCCAGCAATGCCCAGCTTGGATGATGCCAGGCTTGCAGTAGGGCAAAGGGGGCATTTGCTTGGATAGGGATGGGGGAATTTGTGGGCACTGTGGATGCCCAACTGCCTTTGCTACCTGGGATTTGGCTCCCTTTAACAGCCCTGCCGTCATCCCTCCCCCATGGCATGGCTGGTAGGTTTGATCACTCTGTCCTTCCAGGCTTGTGAAGATTGACTCCTCCAAATTATAGGAGGAGAAATGTTGGTGGTAGAGGTGGCGGGGAGCTACCTCATGAAAAGTGTTTGATACAGCTGCAACTCATGGTCATCTGAGGCTGGACTGAGACAAGTCAAGCTTCATTGATATAACCCGTCTAGCAGGGCACCCTCAAGTCCCCAAGTCCACCAGCGTTCCTGGAAGGCACTATCCAGCCAGTGTAATTTTTTTTTTTTTAAAAAGAGATGAACTTGCTTCAGGCATCGTTGAGTGTTTTGACGAACGGCGTTGGATCCACCTAGAAATGTGAACCTGTAACATTAGCTAAGCTGTTGAAGAACTGTGCTTTTCACCCCCCCCCCTCTCTCTTTAAAAGAGGGGAAAAATAAATCGCTTGGAGAAAATGAAGCTCTGTCTCCCCAGTGGCTGACTTCCAAAGGGGGAAGATTGGTCTGGATATATTTTTTTTCTCCAAAGTGTCTTACGACAAAACTGTTCCCAGCCAATGGATTTCCTTGAAATGTTAAGCAGTTTGGTTGCAAACCGATTGTTATTTATTGAGCCTGATTGCTGGACTGTTTCCAAAACGAGGACTCTCTCTCTCTCTCCTGTGTGTGCATGCAGTTTTAATCAGGACAAACACGATGAATTGCGCACTTCCTTGGGTAAAAAGAGTGTGTCCCTGAAGCACTCCTGGATCTTCACATCAGCCACTGATGGAATCTGGCCCATTCTGAAGGAGGCCGTCTTGGCACTGGCTTGGGACCCACTTGGGTGGGGGGTGGGGGGAGTGAAATCTGTGATAATGGGTAATCTCCATATCCTTTCTCTTCTAATAAGGATGAGCTCTGGGCCAATGGGCTATCTAACCCACCACCACTAGGATACAAATCAGAGGGCTATATGCGATAACTGTGGTCCAGTCTCGCGCTGCTTTTTGGGTGCTCTTCTCCCCCCCCCCCAGAAGCTGCTTCTCTTCCCCTCCCCTTTAAAAAATTTTTTTTCCAAACTTGTGCAACTTCAACTCCATTGGTTTTGGGGACAGGTGTGAGCTTTTTGTGTGCGCGTGTTCATGGAAACTCTGTGACATCCTGCTTGTCGGTTTGGGCTGTGGTTGGGAGGGCGGAAGGCTGCGGGGCCTGGCTTGGTATTGTATTTTTTTAAAAGGAAAGGAAAAAAAAAACTTGAAGAAAAATGTTTCTCTGTATAAGAAAATAAATAAAACGAGGTATTTATTAGCAATGAATTGGTTGTCGTTGCTGCCTTGGTGATGCGGTAGGTGGGGGGACACAGCAGAATGTCCCGTCAAAGGAGGTTGGTTTGGCCCCAAGGCTGCTTGTTTTGGAGGGGTCTGTAGCGCAGGGAGGCAGGGAGAACACCTACTCCCTGCATGCAGGAGGCCCCAGGTTCTATTCCTGACACAGTGGTGTCACAAGGGGGGTTGCAGCGGGTGCGGATCACATCAGGCATCACGCTTTGGGGGTGTCTAATCTTAGAGATGCTCTTTACACTCTCACATAACACCAGAACCAGGGAACATCCACCCAAATTGAGTGTTGGGAGAGTTAGGACAGACAAAAGGAAGTATTTCTTTACTCAGCGTGTGGTTGGTCTGTGGAACTCTTTGCCACAGGATGTGGTGATGGCATATAGCCTGGACGCCTTTAAAAGGGGATTGGACAAGTTTCTGGAGGAAAAATCCATTACAGGTTACAAGCCATGATGTGTATGCGCAACCTCCTGATTTTAGAATCGGGCTATGTCAGAAGGCCAGATGCAAGGGAGGGCACCAGGATGAGGTCTCTTGTTGTCTGGTGTGTTCCCTGGGGCATTTGGTGGGCCGCTGTGAGATACAGGAAGCTGGACTAGATGGGCCTATGGCCTGATCCAGTGGGGCTGTTCTTATGTTCTTAACTACAATTCCCAGAATGCCTTGCAGGTCTCTTGTTATCTGGTGTGCTCCCTGGGGCATTTGGTGGGCCGCTGTGAGATACAGGAAGCTGGACTAGATGGGCCTATGGCCTGATCCAGTGGGGCTGTTCTTATGTTCTTAACTACAATTCCCAAGAGGCCTTGCAGGTCTCTTGTTATCTGGTGTGCTCCCTGGGGCATTTGGCGGGCCGCTGTGAGATACAGGAAGCTGGACTAGATGGGCCTATGGCCTGATCCAGTGGGGCTGTTCTTATGTTCTTAACTACAATTCCCAGAATGCCTTGCAGGTCTCTTGTTATCTGGTGTGCTCCCTGGGGCATTTGGTGGGCCGCTGTGAGATACAGGAAGCTGGACTAGATGGGCCTATGGCCTGATCCAGTGGGGCTGTTCTTATGGTGTCGCCACAATTTGGCCCGCTCCAGGCCCAACTGCCTTGCGCTCTTGGCAATTATCATGTTTTGGCCACTCACTGGCGCAAACATGAAGCGATTGGACCCAGAGTGGGCCAGAGATCGCCAACAGAGGTGGTCCAGAGACAGGTTTTTTTTACATTAAAAGCAATGTCAAAGTGTGGAAGGTCGGGTCTGCTCTTCCAGGTTAGCACTCCACTGCGCGGCACCCACCCCAGGGACAGCGAAAGGTTGTGCAAAGCCGAGGCCTCTTTTCATACAGTCAGAAAAGGCTTGTGCAAGTCTGGGGAAATTGCTTGTTTCTTCCCCCCCCCCTTCCACTTGGAAGATCAGCCCCTTTACTAAGTACAAAGTAAACAGCAGAAACTATTGATTTTAAAAAGGATACTCAGAAGGTGTATGAATTTATTCTGACCATCAGAATTTCCAGTTAGAGGTTGTGAACGCTTGTGAGAAAAAGGACAGTGCTCAACGGGCACTTGGAAGAAGAAAGGGCTAACTTGGCAGAGAAACTCCCAACACTTTCTATAACCACAGTACCAACGGACTTCAACGAGAACATCATGGTGTTCCATTTTTTGCCTCTTATCCAGCCGGAGTCTTTGAAATGTCACCAGGAGGAATCCTCAGCGCGGTTTTTTAAAAGCGAACCTGCAAACAGAAGGAGCTCAGCTGTTGGCTGGACAATAAGCAGCTACCTTGCAAACTGCAGGAGCCAAGCTCTTTGCAGGGCAGTTAGCAGCTATCTGATTTTTTGAATAGCCTCAGGCCTGGAGGCAATTAGTTATCTGATCACCCATGTTTTAAGCGGAGGCTCTGGGGGACCCACCAGAAACCAGGTTGCGACCCACCAAGTGGGTCCTGACCCACAGTTTGAGAAACACTGTGCTGAGGTCACATGCTTGATTTGTTTTCAGTTCTTCAAATGCATCGTTTAAAAAAAAAAACTGTGGACGGCCCCGTTTTTCGCTTTCCGCTGCACCTAGGAAAAGAAGGCTGCGATACTCACAGGCGCCTGATAGTGGTTTTCTCCTCCCTTCCTGTCCGTGACCCAGAGGCGCTACCTACGCTCAGTTCCTTTTGCATGGACTCAACCAGATCCGGCTTCTGTGAAATCAAACCACTGTGGAAAGAGAGAGAACATTTATCCTTTCTTTTTTTTTTTCTCAAATGTCAAAGCAACCTGCAAAATCCAATTAGTGCATGTCCCCTCTGCTTTGTACTGCTGTACCCATGAGAACATGCTCAGTCTCTCAGTAATCCTAACAAACAAACCTGTACAATAGATCAGGGTTCTTCAACTTTGGGTTCGTGACCCAGCAGAGTTACGAAGACTCAGTTGTGGGGTTGCGGCAGCTTCTGGGAATGAGGAAGGCTGAAGACTTCTGGACTAGAGCACCACTATGTAAAGGGAGAGGCATCTAGTGGACCCCTTCAAGTACCAGGAGATGGTGTGCCAATCCAGCTCAGGTTTTTAGCAATTGAGCTAAAACAAGTTTTCACTAGTGCTAGGCTTCGTGGTCACTTTTTCTGTTCCCTCTCATAGGAATATTTAGTTACAGTGAAAAGTGCTGGGAGGATATTACAGGGGCAGAGAGCAGATAAGGTCATGGGAAGGGGGGCAGGATCGAGCTGGGTCCCCTGTCTCATATTTTATTTATTGGGCTCGTGGCATGAAAAACATTGAAGATCAGTGTCGTTACGCCCATACTGCAGATGGAGAAGACTGAGGCTGAGAGACAGTGGTTTGCCAAAGGCCAACACCAAGTGAGTTAAGAGCAGAGACCAGATTCAAACCGAGGGGAATCCTGATTGGCAGCTCGGTCTCTCAGCCGCTCCTGCCAGCTAACGGATAGGAGCACTGCACAGCTCATTCTGAAAGCCAGCATGCTGCAGGAGGCTGACTCAGCAATGCTAGGAGAGGCTGACTCTGGCCACCTACCTCTTGTAGCACTGCAGCTCCTCCTGAGCGACCAGCAGCTGGGCCTTCAGCTGGTTGCGTTCCTGCAGCACCTCCCGCAGCTCCTGCAGCGTGAAGCGGGGCCGGTTGGCATCTGTGAGATCTATGATCATCTTGTTGGGACCGAGGTTTACCTAAAAGGTCAGAGGAGACAGTCAGAGAACAAACCAACCTTTCCCGTGAAACAGAGGTATAAATCAGGGGTGTCCAAAGTTTTTGGCAGGAGGGCCACATCAGCTCTCTGACACTGTGTTGGGGGCCAGGGAGAAAAAGAATTAATTTACATTTAAAATTTGAATAAATTTACATAAGTTTACATAAATGAATATATTAAAGATGAACTTATATGAATGAATGAAGGTCTAGCAATAGCTCAATGCCTATAAAAGGCCTTGCACAAAGCAAGGCTGGCCTTTCCTTTGCTGCCGCTGCTGCATCACAGATGTGAAAAAGCAAGCAGTGGAGGGAGCTCTCATCCCACAGCTCACATGAGAGGTCAAACAGTCACCCTCATGCTGAGAGAAGTTGCGTTGGGCCAGTGTGGGCTTCAACAAATCTCCAGAGGGCCAGAGGCTCATTGGAGACTGGGGGCTCTCTGAGGGCCGCATTGAGAGGCCTCGAGGGCTGCAAGTGGGCCCCGGGCCGGGGTTTGGGCACCCCTGGTATAAATCATGATGGTATTACTCAAAAACACCAAGATCTTCACAATTTTGGCCAGTATTGGTGTCATACACACCCCTAAGGGTGTCACCCAGTGTGGTCCGCACCCCCACACCCTAGAGACGCCATGCCTTTTCCATCCCACCATAGTGGGGGGGGGAGTGATTTTCAACAGGAAAACAGGACCCAAGAAAGGGTTAAGAAACCTATCTTTCCTCCCCACCCCACATTTTACAATGGCCTTCCATTTCCAGCTGTGACCTCCGCAGCTAAATTGTGCAATAAGCCAACATAGTTCAAGACAGAAGCACCGAACAACATGCACCAGTGTTTCACATTTCAAGGACAGAGACGGGGAAACGCCACAAAAGCTCAGTTTGGTGTCTGCGGAAGGCAGCTGGATCATTTCCATTTCTTTGTGCAACTTATGGAACTCACCGCCACAAGACGGTGGGATGGCCACAAGCTAAGGTGGTTTTTAAAACAGGATTCATCAGCGACAGCACAGCACGATACGTACATTGAACCTCTAGGTAGCATAAATGTAAACCCCAGATGCGGGGGTGGAGGGGAGTGGTAGAGGAGGGTGCTGCCTTTGTTTGTCGCAGCTTGCGCACATCCAAGAGGTGGATCCCGTTGGCTGCTGCGCACAAGAGTGCTGGAGTAGACAGACACTGGGCAGTGTGTTGTTGCCACTCAGTTCTAGGACTTTTGAATGAACATCTCTGAGCAGAGCCGGCTCATTTGTGAGGCCAACTGAGGTAGTCATCTCAGGGCACAATCCTAACCAGGTCTCCTTAGAAATAAGTCCTATTTTATTCAATGGGGCTTACTCTCAGGAAAGTGTGGTTAGGATTGCAGCAGCTTAGCAGGGGCTGTCCACCCACTCATCTCTACTCTCCTTACATGGACTGGAAGAGGGGGGTAGAGTGGAAGGGTGGAGGAGAGGACAGCGGGGAGTTAGAGGGTCTCCCTAACCCAGCACCTTTGCACTTCCTCTTCTTGGGGGGGCTGGGGTGCCATCAAGAGGCCTTGGGCTGGCCCTGCCTTTGAGGACAGTGATGATGCACCTTCCTTTTCCAGTGAGTAATGCAAACCAGCCCAGCACATGACCGGTATGATGACAGTTGAAGGCTTCCTGGCCAGGTCTGGCCTAAGGAGCTGCAGGACCCCATTGGAAACATTCTTGGCCCCAGGTTCACAGCCAAGGTCCGTACAATCTTAGATGCATCAATACAACTTATCTATGGCAGAACGGGAAGCCATCAATATGTGCGCTTAAAAAGTGCCGGTGAGTTAAGGAACCCAATGAACCGAAGCACATTTTCACATCAAATTGCAGGCACGTAAGCCCACGATAACCAAAATGTGCCGCTTGCCTTTGACTCAACAGGAAGTATGCACTTGCTTGAGTGACTGTGACATGATTTTGTGAAAAAATATATATACGTATATATTGATTTTGACCCCTTAGGCGCAGAGCCCAACTGGCTTAAAGACGGCCCTGCTTCCTGATCCAGTGGGAGCCGTCCCAGGCTGGTAGATCCCCAGTCCTTGCCCCTTTCCAAGCCAACCGAGCCCCTAGTTGTGTGGCCCTACCTCTTCGGCGCGCCCACCGGCCCCCTGTTTCCGCAGCTCCTCCAGCTCCCTTTTCAGGCTGTCCCTCTCCATCTTCAGGGCCTCCACAGCCAGGTTGCTCTCATTCACTAGTGCCTCCAGCATCTCCAGCACGCTGACTATCTTGAACTGCAGCCGGGTGACCCCGGAGGACACCTCCATGGGGGGCTGGCTGCTGATCTGGTGCAGCTCCCTTCCCAGGATGTAAGAGATGTCATAGACGTCCTCAGCAGTCAGCTGGAAGGGATCCTTTCCAAAGACACTGTCTGGCTTGCAGCTGCCTTCCTCCTCTTCCTCTTCCTCCTCCTGGGTCTGTTCAGCTTGCATGCCAGGCGATGAGCTTCCGAAGTCTTGAAAGATCCAACTGAAAAGGAAGGCAGAGAATCAAGAGGAAGGTTTCCTGGGCCAGATTCCTTTCCAGGCTGTTGCAAAATACACTCAGAGCAGTTTACAACTCCCAGTAACTTCCTTCCCCCTTCGAAAGTTTCACCAGTGAGCAAATCCCTCCAATCTGCCTTTAGGGGAAGCTCAGGCAGACCCAATCAAAGGCTAGAGGGAGAGGTGGAGCTAGGCGGAAAGTAACCATGGAGCTGTAGTAGGGGAAGGCTGCAACCCAGGAGTAACTGTCTGGGGCAGTAGTGACAGCTACTTTTCATTTTTTGAATGAGTTACAACTCCCTGATGGAAAGTAACTGAAACTACTTTGGCAGGTCCTGAATGATTGCAGTTTAAAGGCTGACAATATAACACAAAAATAGTTTATGCTGAGTTTTTGTAATGGTTCTTATACAATTCAGAGGAGCTGATCCCCACTGTAAGCTTAGCTTTTTTGTATCATCCAAATTATCTTAAATATCCAAATTATCTTAAATTATCTTAAATTATTAGATAATTATTATTATCTTACATATTGTATTATCATCGAGCCCTGCGATTTTCAACCTTTTTCATCCCATGACACATTGACAAGGCACCAAAATTGACAAGGCACACCATACCGCTGGGGGGGGCTCACATCCCCCAAGGGCCCTACTAATAGATGACCCTCCCCCAAGTACCCGTGGCACACTTGAGGGCCATTCACGCACACCAATACGCCATGGGACACTGGTTGAAAATCGCTGATCTGTCCCGTTGCTTTGTAATACACTCCCTGTTATATAACTGCATATAGGATAAACTGTGGCTGAACGATGGGTGCTGTGTTAGAAGCATTTCTGAAATCCTCGCACCAAAATTAATAAAGAAACACTGAAATATTCAGATAAACATAAAATGGTTCCAATTTTGTTACACGTGGTAATAATTGCTTTCACCCACTAGGAAAAACTTGACTGGCACAGGTGATTTGAAGACAATAAAATTCTACAGTCCAAATTATATATATATATATATATATATAGAGAGAGAGAGAGAGAGAGAGAGAGAGAGAGAGAGAGAGAATTTGAACTATATGCATTATTTATTTATATACCACTTTTCAACAAAGTGGTTTACAGAGAAAATCAACAAACTAAAGGCTCCCTGTTCCAAAAGGGCTACCAATCTAATATATGTATTAGAATCAATATATATTAACAATTGGTTGGTATAGATTATATATTAACAATCTATCAATTTTTGTTCGATTATATACTAACAATCTATCAATCTATATTGATAGATCTATATTGAAACAATCTTTATTAACAATCTTTTATTCTTATATATATATATATATATATATATATATATAAATAGATAGATAGATAGATAGATCTATATTGAAACAATATTGAAACAATCTCTATTAACAATCTTTTATTCTTATAAGAATTTATTTATTTTATAAGAATAAAAGATTGTTAATAGAGATTGTTTCAATATTGTTTCAATATAGATCTATCTATCTATCTATCTATCTATCTATCTATCTATCTATCTATCTATCTATATATATATATATATATATATATATAAGAATAAAAGATTGTTAATAGAGATTGTTTCAATATAGATCTATCTATATATCTATATCTATATATATCTATATATCTATATATCTATATATCTATATAAAAGAATATATATATATATAAGAATAAAAGATTGTTAATATGGATTGTTTCAATATAGATGTGTGTGTGTGTGTGTGTGTGTGTGTGTGTGTGTGTGTGTATAGCAATATGTATCAATATGTATGTATATATATATGATAATTTTGAATGCCCAGCAGGGAGAATGCTGCTTTGAATGACCAGCAGGGAGAAAAAGCTGGGTAGAAATCTGCAAATAAATAAATAAATAAATAAATAGAGTGCACTTGGGGTGGGGGGGAGGTGTCTTAGAAAGCAGCTTTTGAAATCTGGTGACATACTCAGTCCCTGCCACCAGGGGGCGCCTGCTGAGCACCTAATAGGCAAAACGCATGTTCATTTCCAGGGTTGCAGATTCACAGCTGGGCTTGAATGGACCAGCTCTTGGCAATGGCTTTTATTTAAAAAGCATCCCTGTTAAAATCCCTTTTTTTCTAGAGATCCAAGGAATCTACTACTGCTGGAGAAGGATCACATTTTTTTCTTTTGGACTCTGGTGAATCATCTGCTGCAGATAAGAAACTACCTGCTGTGTGCTGTTGGGGCGGACTGGAGAGTTGTAGCAGCAGAGGGTGAGTGTGGGTGTCTTCTTTGCAAAGATTCTGGGGGGAGGCAGGGGGTGCTGGCTTCTGTGCAGGCCTCTCCAAGCTGCAGATGGGATGCTCCAAGGTTTTGCCTGGGAGGGTGGGGAGGTCTGGGAGCAATAAGCAACATTCCCTTGTGGGGTCTCTCAGGAGCTCTGTAGAGCCTCCAAGATCAGGAGCAGTCGATCTGCACGCCAGTTGCAGGGAGCCCCAGCACTTTTCCCTGCATGCTGGGCCTGTGAGTGTCCTGGAAGCATCTGGTAGACAGACTTCCTGCAAACTTTACAAATGTCCCACTTCGAAGGAAATTTGGTCCACTTGGACCTGACTGCTGGGGTGCCCCTGCTCCGCCAGTTCCAGAGCTCTTATGCCTTGCAAAATATGCAGGGGGTGGACAGATGGATGCTCTTTTCACTTTTGCACAGCACCAGAACCAGGGGACAGCCGCTAAAATGGAGTGTCCGAGAGCTAGAACAAGACAAAAGAAAATATTTCTTGACCCAGCATGTAATTAGTCTGTGGGATTCCTTGCCACAGGATGTGGGGGTGGCGTCTGGCCCAGATGCCTTCACGGGGGAGGGGAGTCATCACTGTTACAAGCCATGATGGGTATGTGCAACCTCCTGGGTTTAGAAGTACATAAGAACAGCGCCACTAGATCAAGCCATAGGCCCATCTAGTCCAGCTTCCTGTATCTCACAGCGGCCCACCAAATGCCCCAGGGAGCACACCAGATAACAAGAAGATCTGCAAGGCTTCCTGGGAATTGTAGTTAAGAACATAAGAACAGCCCCACTGGATCAGGCCAGAGGCCCATCTAGTCCAGCTTCCTGTATCTCACAGCGGCCCACCAGGGAGCACACCAGATCACAAGAGACCTCTGAATCCTACTGAACAAGTAGGCTGTCTCTGAATCCAGCTGCAAGAAAGTGGGAACAGGATACAGGCCTCTTGTTGTCCTGTGTGCTCCCTGGTGGGTCACTGCGAGATACAGGAAACTGGGCCCTTGGCTTGATCCAGCAGGGTTATTCCTATGTCATATGCAAAGGAGTCTTAGTTGGGTGAGGACTCGTACTGGGGGCACGTACTCTCCTGTGGAGCAGGTGTATTAAACATTGCTCACATTGCAAACCACCAGGTTTGCCCCTCTAATCGGCTGGCTTAGCGGTGCCAACGCTGGCAAGGCAGTGGCGTTCCAGGGTTGCCGATAAGGATTTTTCCTAGCCTTAGCTGAAGACTCCACCGGGGTTTGATTCTGCATGAAAAGCAGGCACTTGCTGTACTGAGTGCCAGGATCTCCCTTCGGTGTGTTCTGGACTACATGAACAGAGGCTGCGCATGAAAATACACCCAGGACCCCTTTGCAGCTGTGTGTTACTGGGGGAAGACTTTATATACTGATTCAAGCAGCTTCCTCCTGAGGAAGCCGACGCCATGGCTTCATCACCAGGAAGCAATGTCATTTTTGGATTCAGCAGCCCAAAATATCCTAAAGTCATTCAAAGAATCCTTGGCAACTAAAGGGTTTTTTTTTTTTTTTTGTAGGCCTGTATAATAAATGGGTAGAGGTGTTTGAAAATGGTGCCATTTTACTCAGAAGTAAGCCCATTGTGGTCAGTATGGTTTAGACTGTAATCCTATGGTATTCAACAAAAAACGAACACTTCTATAAATGGGTTTTTTGGGGGGGAGGGGGTGCTTTCTTTTCCCCAGACAATGAACGAGTGGGCACCCATCGCAAAAGATTATGATCCCCTCAAAGCAGGAAGCATTGACGGCACCGATGAGGAACCCCACGACCGCGCCGTCTGGAGGGCTATGGTGGCACGCTATGTGCCCAATCGGGGTGTTTCGGGAGACCCCCACCTCACGCTGTTTGTCGCAAGACTCAACTTGCAAACGACAGAGGACAAGTTAAAGGAAGTCTTTTCCCGCTATGGGGAGATCCGGAAGATGCGCCTGGTTCGAGATTTGGTCACGGGCTTCTCCAAGGGCTATGCATTCATCGAGTACAAAGAGGAGCGGGCACTGTTAAAAGCCCACAGAGATGCCAACAAGCTGGTCATCGACCAGCGAGAAGTATTTGTTGACTTTGAGCTGGAAAGGACTCTCAAGGGATGGATTCCGCGCCGGCTCGGCGGCGGCTTTGGGGGCAAAAAGGAGTCTGGGCAGCTGCGGTTCGGAGGCAGGGACAGGCCTTTCCGGAAGCCCATTTTGCCCGCTATGAAGAGTGACTTCTATGGAGACGGTCCAGCGGAGAAAAGAGAGCGGACGTGGTCAAGGGAGGGGGCAAGGGACTGGAAATCGAGGGATCGCGATCACGAGAGGAGCAGGGAGCCGAGGCGGTCGGAAAGGGAGCGGTTTCGGGGATGGGGGGAAAGCGAGAGGGACCGAGAGTGGCATTCGAGGGAGGAGCGGGGCAGAGGCAGAGAAGGGAGAGACAAGGAGCGGGAAGATTGGAGCAGAGACCGTTATTCAAAGAAGCAGAGGGATGAAGATAGGCATTGAGGAAACCGCCAATGCAGTTGACCAAAGACAAGAGGACTATGGGAAAGTGTGGCTCTCTCCAAATGTGTGATTCATTATTCAGTTTTGGGTTTCTAGTCTGTAAGAAAACGGAGATTGGGGGGGGGGAAGAAGACCAACTTTGGGCCAATTCACATGACTGTTTTGACATGGACCCCCAATGAGGCCATCTGGAGTTTCCATGTTCTGGTCCTAGCCTCTTGTCTTGCAAAGTTTGTTTTCCAAGTAAAGGTTTTGGTTCGCTGGAGCTCGGCCCACCGTTCAGATTTTTTAAGGACACGACCAGCTAGGCTCTCAACCCGTTGGCTACTTGCCCTGCGCAAGGAAACAGAGGTCTGGGTGAAAGAATTCCACGTGTTGTTGACATTGTTTAGGTAGACGTTTGGCTGTGGCTCTCCAATAACAGATATTGAAAACCTCTCGTTAAATCAGAAATAGTTTATTTAGAATATTAAAAAGATCTACAGTTGGCATTGCCCTCTAACGTCCTCCCACCCTCTACCAAACCTCGTTTATTGCCTTTTGACTTTACGACACCCTGAATCTTTAAAGACATGTTCATTTCCTTGCATATGCTACAGTTGCATCCTTTCTCTTGCCTATCCGTTGGGCTGTTCCAGTCAAAACTGTGGCCAGGAAATGCAGAAAGAGTTAGTAGTTGAATAGGAACGAATTTACTAGAGCATTGACCACCTAGAGGGAGACCAAAACCGTGTCCTGTTCTTGCTTTGTGCTGGGACCGAAAATTGGCCAAAACACACAATATTAGACATAATGCAACACCCTGCTAACAACTTCAATGTATGTATCATTACATACTTTTATGAACCCACAACGTGAGAGTTGGCAGGGGATTTAACTTCCTGAGATACTCAGCTACCAGTTTGGATAAAAAGCAAGATTCTAGTCCACAAGATTGGAGATAAACATGTTGGCAGTACTTCTGCTATTCTTGGAGGATTTAGAAAGCGAGGGCTATAATTCTTAGAGGGCAAGAAAGGAAGATATAAACCAACACTGACATTCATGGTGGAAGCTTTTGGGCATAAATAAGGAGCCAGCATAATAAAGTGATGGGGAAGGATTGTTGGTGATGACAGATCCCAAAGGCAAATGGAGATGCAGTGGCAGGGTTGCCAACTTCCATTTCTTGCTGGGCTCCTGTACCTTTAGCAGCTGCGGGAGGTGCAGCTTCACTGCATTGCAGCTGTATACTGGACATCATGCCCATTGCTGAGTCCTAAGCCTTCTTACTCAAAAACAAACTGCTTCAGAGGTTTGGTTGGATTAACTTCCTCATAGGGGTCAAGAGGGCTTTCTGACCAAATGGCAGGTCCCTTTGAGAAGCCCATAGGAATTGCTTCTGCATTAAACTTCAGTCTGTTGGTTGCTTTTTGGGAAGCCTGACCTGTTTTTCCCTTGTGAAGCTGAACATGGAGTCAAGCATGGATCCAGCTGTCCCAACGTTGAATGCCCACATCATCTCCTTAAGGGTCTCACACAGGGGCAGCTTTCTCAGCCCTTCCAGGTGAGATCCTTATAACTGCAGCTGCAGGTTCCCTTAGAGAGAGAACCTTCTGATGACCACCCTCCTTCCTCATTCCAAGAGTTCCCACCTTGAGCAGACATATGCAAATGGAAAAAAGAGATTGTGTTCTTTTCTCTCCCCGTCCCTCACACAGACAAATCTTTGCTTATCTCTGAAAATAAGGTTTGACTGCACAGTTGCAAGAAGCCAGGCTGCCCATTCAAACATGAGAACCTTGCAAATAATTCTTTTCCTCCAGCCAGGGTGAGGGAGAGTTAGGGCCCAATCCTATCCAACTTTCCAGCTCTGATGCAGCTATGCCAACAGGATTTGTGCCACGTCCTGCAGTAGGTGGGTAGCCCCAGGGACCTGCTCAAGGTAAGGGAACATTTGCTCCCTCACCTTGGGGCTGCATTGGCACTGGAAAGGTGGACAGGATTGGAACCTTAAAAGCACTGGCCACGGGCACTGCAATAGGATTTGTCAAGTTCAAATAAAGTCCCTGATAAAAATGGTATAATCTATTCGTAACAGAAGGGTATGCTCATATAATGCAACTTCACCTCTATTTAGTGCTACTTCTAAGGTCTCCACGGATATCAGCAACATTTACAACCCCCCTGCAAGGATCATGAATCCTGCTACTGCAAGACAGGAAGGAGAAGCCAAGGAAGTAGTGGCAGGCTTAACCCAATTCTGCCCAGCCCCCAGGTGTACACATTTGATCCCTGTTGCATCTATGCAACGTTGGGCAAAAATGGTTTAAGGCCACCATCTTCATTCATAACCCCCCCCAGACATGTTTCAGAAGTTAATAGATCTTTGAACCCTCGTGGAAAGCGACCTCCAAACTTTGCTTTAGAGCTTGCCCTGCGGCGACGCAGAGGGAAGAGATCAAGGCAGGGCCACAATAAGCAAAAGTGTTAGCGTGGATTGCAGATGTTTTAGTTTCCATTAATTTGTCAGAGGACACAGCAGCAAAAAAAGGCAAGCCCCCCCCCCTCGCTTTGTTACATCATTTGTGCTTTGAGGCAGCATGAACCACAAAACCCAAGATACACAATCCTGATCCTCTTGGAAGGTGCTCCCCATCCAATCTTCTGCAAAAGGAAGGAGCCACTTGAGTTATGGACTTGCGGATGGGGAAGAGGAGCCCGGCTGCCTTCAAGCAGGACGTCCAAGGACAGACACTGTGCCTCTAAAACAGTCATCAGCTGAAGAAGAGAGAAAAAAGGGAGGGAAGCCTCCCCCAATGCAAGAAGCGCTCTTTCCCCCCATCAAACTGGGCAAGGAGAATCTTCCATGATAACATCAGGGCCATTAATGTAACGCTTTAGTAATGGCAGATATTTTTTTAAGGAAACTTGTGAAGTTAAATAAGCCATCAAACTCCCCCCCCCTCCCCTTCCAAAAGGCGCCCAGGCTTCTTAATACTTCAAAGTGTCGCTACACCACAGTAGCCCACGCCCTTGTGACAGAGGCCCAGATCTTGCTGGTGGAGTGCAGTCACCCAAAGTAAAACGTCCAAGGAGTGCGTTGGTGGAAATTTGTCCAGAAACAGACCCTTGGGCCAATCGTGAGGTGATGGGGGGGAGAACCGCTGCATGGCCTTCATCTTTCATGTGCCGTTGCCACAACAGCCAGAACGCCAGGTTTCGGTCACAGGTGCTGCAAGGCTTCTAAGCCTTGTTCGGTGTACACACTGTCTTTGTTGGAGTCAGCCCATTCGCCAAAGGAATCCTGGAAGGGGACGTTTCTCTGGGAAGCTTGCATCCGTTTCTTGTCGCGGGAGAAGAAGCTAAACCTTCCAGATGGAACAAGACACAAGAATACACTGGTTAGGGCTTGAAGGAAGAGGGGAGGCAAGAACATTTGACCATGGCAAGCAATATGGTGAGATTTTAAAGGTGGCCAAACTCCATCCAGCTGGAGATGAGGGTGCCCAACTGCACTCTTGTACAGAGATAATTGGCACCCTATGAAAGCTCTTGGTGTCCTTCAACCTAAGAGGCCTTGACAGGAATTCCAACTTGGTCCACAGCTTATAGGTTTGTGAGGATGAATAGACAGGCCTTGAGGAACTGAGGCACACTGGGCTACTGAAGCTGGGTCCAATATTTGGAAAGGTGAAAGCCCAGTGGGTGTTGCTTGGAGAACACAACCGCCCCTCTGAGCAACAGCATGGCGCCCTGGATTTGGACCGGTGTTTGGGCAGTGGAGGGAATAACTCTTCGGAGCGCAAGGAGCCATGCTTGGATCCTACCTAGTCTGACTTACTTCCAAGTAACCATGCATAGGACTATGCTGTTAATTGCCACGTTTTTACACCGCCGTAGCAAAGCCCACCAACCGCAGGTGCCAACCACCTTCTCCAAGATGGCCACAGTTGAGACATCCTAACGGATTTAGAAGGCACGTAGCAGAGCGGAGGGCATCCCAGGCGCCTGGTTACCCAAGCTCCGAAAACGCGGGTGCCAACGCTAGACATCTTTTTCCAGCCCGCTCACACAGAGATAAGAGAACCGTCTCCCCGTTTCCTTAGCGCCCCTCACAGTGACATCATTTGTCTGTCACGCCTTTATTGCATCGTGGAGAGTTTTGCTTTTTGCAAGCGTCTTAGGGCACAAGCCTAACCAGGTCTACCCAGAAGTAAGTTCTATTGTGTTCAATGGGGCTTACTCCCAGGAAAGTGAGGTCAGGATTGCAGCCTAAGCAAAACAGCAACACTCAGGTAGCAGGCTGGAGGCAATGCTTGTTCACCATTTTTTGATTTGGTGCCACTTTGAATCTCATCACAACCAACCAAGGCTTTGCCTACATCTGAGTTTGTTAGTTACTTTTATGCAGTGTTGATCATTTCAACTGCAGCAAACCAAAGGGCATGATTTTTTTTTTTTTAATTGCCGCAATTTGTCAGTAGGCAGGATTAAACTAAATTAGTGATTAATACATTCAGACAGTAATCAGACAACAAAAGATTCTGGTTGGAGAGAGACTCCCCTCTGCCCCACCATTGGCTAAGCAACCCAGGATGTCATGGAATGAACTACCAAAGCTCTTAGAGATAAGAGTGTTGACTATGCATAACATGGAGACACCAAAAGGTCCATCTAGCTTGAATGACTTGTAGGTTGTCCTCAGAAGGCCAGAGCAGCAGTTGGGAAGACCAACTCTCAATAAGGGTTTGAACCAGCCAAATATCTTCCTTGCAGCCCTGTGGTTAAAGCTTCCAAGGAAAGAGATGACCAACTAAATGCAAGGACAAAAGTGCAATTGAACACAGAATTCCCCAGGAAGAGGCAGGTATATCATGCGGCAAGGAAGCATTCCAATTGGCCACCTTTCTATGTATAAAAAATGTTTGATCCCACACTCAGCCAATGAGAATGCAGCCAGCTGCAAGGGTTAAAACTGTGCAACAGCCACACATCATGCTCAAAGGGGGGGGGCGACAAAAATAAAAAAAAGTTCCTACAAGGGATACAAGTCTTCTGATTGGCTGCAATGTGGGATCATCGGCGATTAATCCGGCAGCTACCATGGGCATTATGGCTGTGAAGATCCTGGTTGGGAAAGTACAGACACAAAAGGCGTAAGATTCAAGTGAGAGAGATTCAAACACACACACACAAAACTGTACAAGACAAGAGACATCCGAGTTATCTCAGGAGTATTAGATACAGGTTACAAGGGTGGGAAGAGAGTCTGCAATGTTCACTGGTCCAAAGCATCTCCATTTCTCAAGCTGTGGGTCGGGATCAACTAGGTGGGTCGTGAGACAATTTCAGGTGGGTCCCCGTTCATTCCAAAGTGTATTTTACTTTTAACATATTAGACATTGCCACCACGGTATGCGACTCCATTTGGGGAAATGTGACAAATCTATACTTTGAACAGTGATTGTCAATGGGGCTTACTCCTGGGTAAGTGGGAATAGGACTACAGCCTTTGCGATGTTTGGGGAATTTTTCTTTGAACAGATCAGCAACTGCTTGGGAGAGTTCTTTCTCAAGCACATTTTTAAACTTATACATGTGGTATGTTTTTAATGTACTTAATTGATTGATTTTGTCATAGGGGGTGTTAAAAATTTCCCTGCTTGATGATGTCACTTCTGGCCATGACATCACTTCCAGGTTAATGAAGTGGGTCCCAACAGATTGTCATTCTAAAAAGTGGGTCCTGGCGCTAAGAAGTTTGAGAACCAATGCTTTGGACAAAAGATCACCCCTGCTAAATCAGACCAGGGTTCCATTTTATCCAGCATCCACCTATGCAGAGAGGTTGGAAGCCAAGGTGGTAGATTTCTGAATTGGTCAATTTCAGTCTGCAGCTGGGGAGTTGTATTTTAAAATGCTTCCCTCTACAAAACCTCACTGCATGTAGTAAAAGAGGTTTAGTGCAGACTTCTCCCTGTTTGCTGGTTCACTACATTTGTGTGTGTGTGTGTATGTGTTTGAAGGATTCCAAAATACAACTTTCCACCTGCAATCAGAAGTGGAGCTGGCCAGGCTTCTACCATCTGAGTTGTTGAGGTGGTAACCTATTCACCATGACAGCTAAACATTACCTCCATGTTCAGGAGCACTCTACCCCAGAGTCCCAGATGCTGGAGAGAGAAATGGGATAGCTTCGTCCAGCACTCCACTCCCTCAACTTGGAAACTCTCAAAAGGCACCCACCTGGCCCTGGGGAAGCCAGACTAAATGGAGCCAGAATTTCCTGCAAGGGCAATTTTTTTGTTTCTGTTCTAATGCTGTTTAACGAGGTGGTCCTATTGCTGTTAATTAAGGACACAGCTGAGATCACCAGGGAACGTTTCTGCTCGTGACCCAACACAGCGCGGAGAGGTTCCCGACAGAGCTGCTATTCTTGGGAGTCAAGAAACAAACACAGTGGCTATTATTATTCTGAGCGGGTGTTCTAGAATTACAGAGCTTGGCTGGCTGCTTTGCCATCAAGCCACACACACACACACACACACACACACACACACAGGCTTTTGTCTCTCTCCTTTTTAAGGCCGGCACTGATCATCACATCAGCCACAAACAACCCAACAAATGGGCGTTTTCTGTTCAGTGTACAAATTGGACAAAGCTACCCTTTTTGTTAAGTACATATGCTGCGCGCACACACACACACACAGGGCATTTTCAAATTTCTGTTGTGCTTTTTAGCTCTCTGTCCTCTTTGTGGCTGATGACAGACATACCAGCCACAGGAGGGGAGGACAAGAGGAAGATAACGTCGGCAGAATTTATAGCAGAAACACTGTAGGTGCTGAGCTGCTAGGACGCTGGACAGACTCTGAATCCCCAAAACAGAGAGGTTTTCACAACGTATTGAACCCAATTCTTTGTTGCCTTGAACTGGAACTGAATCTTTAAGCGTCAGGAGGGGGTGGTAACTTTTTTACTTTCTTGGCTTTTATGCTGTTCAATGAGTTGTCTTGGTCAAACCCTTTTTTTTTTTAAGAAGTTCAAAACAGCTTAAAAGTAATACTTTTTTTGCCTCGAGTTAAATCAGTTGTATTCATTTTATGTGTTGCAAGTGAAACAAAACACACAGGGAGTGTCTGATTTTACCTTGCACGACATGTTTCTAAACCACTTCAAAGCATCTGAACTGGTGATCAAACCAGTTTTTAAAGTTCGTGTCTGAACCAGAAAGTTCAAAACAGTGATGAACCTCAACCAGAGCTGAACCCCAATTTTTTTTGACTCCCAACTGGTTTGACTCCCTGCTTATTTCAGGTACTTTCCAAGACCACAACACCCATTTCCCCTCCTAACAGAATTCCAGCCTTTTGTGAGGGGTGGGGGACATTTCAAAAGGGCTTGCTAGAAATCTATGTGCAGCTTGCACTAGCTGGCTTTAATGCATCAGCATATTTAGCAACATTTTGGCATCCCTCTTACGAATAAAATATTCCAAAATGTAGGTAAATATGGATGGATAATGGCTGGATCCCAAAGGATCTTCTCTATGGAGAACTCGTGCAAGGAAAGCGCCCTACAGGTAGACCACAGCTGCGATACAAGGACATCTGCAAGAGGGATCTGAAGGCCTTAGGAGTGGACCTCAACAGGTGGGAAACCTTGGCGGCCCGCTTGGAGGCAGGCTGTGCAGCATGGCCTTTCCCAGTTTGAAGAGACACTTGGCCAACAGTCTGAGGCAAAGAGGCAAAGAAGGAAGGCGCATAGCCAGGGAGACAGACCAGGGACAGACTGCACTTGCTCCCAGTGTGGAAGGGATTGTCACTCCCGAATCGGCCTTTTCAGTCACACTAGACGCTGTTCCAGAACCACCATTCAGAGCGCGATACCAGAGTCTTTCGAGACTGAAGGTTGCCAACACAAAGGTAAATAAGGTTGCAGCTTTTAATCACCCAACTAAAAAAGTGCCTCTTATCAGAAAGGAGCTATTTCAAATACAGATTTTTTTAACAAAATGAATTAAAACTACAGGTGGCAATCTTTGATGGCAAGAACCCTACTGTAAGAGGCATTCTCCATTTTCTCAAGGAGGAACGACTCTTCCAAGGGGGCATCTGTTATGACACACAAGCCCAGCATCAGAGAACTAAGAGAGAATGCTTCATGCTTCAGAACTATTGGTTTTATGCCTTTGCAAACTGAAATGATAGCCTCCGTTCATTGACTTCTTTAATTGAGTTCAAGCCATTCACAAGAGCCTTAAGACTGAGTCACTGGAGAATGCAGGGTGAGCATGACTGATAGGATCCCCTGCATCAAACATTCTCAGCACAGGAGAAGCTAGTAAACTCAGGGAAGAAGTTTCCTAAATGCTTACCATGGTTTCCTGTCCCAGCTCCAGCAGAATCTTATCCATGGCCCTCATCATTTCCCATCATTTTTGCTGTCCTTGCTTCACCATCCAGAAGTCTCCTGCTTTCTCTAAGATTCACGTTTTCTTCTTTGATGTCCCTTCTGAATAATGTGCAATCCCCCCCCCCCCGTGTCCTTCAAAACCTACTGGCCCAAGATCTTCATCTCTGTACCCTGCTGCAGCTAAGCCTAAATATGCTTTACTCAAGTACACGTCTTCCCTTCCCTCCTTCCCTGGTGTTGCCTCCCATGTGACGAATTATAGATTGTAAGCTCCTCAAGGCTTTGTTTGTAAAAACCACATGCACAAAGATGGCTCTCTAGAACCCAAAATATAGACATTTATGCTGGGGTTAAAAAACAAACATTACAAGGGCTGAATAGAAGTGATATTTTGAAGAGACTGAATGAGACTGCAAGCCCCCAGGGGCAGGGACCTAGCCCCTCGTAGTTTGTAAAGCTCCATTCACTTTAAACAGTACCACAAGCAACAGTTGACAAGGTGGACCAGCTGTCTCCGACAGAACAATGTTCTGGGCAAATTATGCAACAAGTGGCAAGCGTTTGACAGAGGATGATGGGAAAATTGTAACCAATGACATGGCGCAAAAAATAATGCAAAGTTCTCAAGTGTGACAGAATGAGTCATAACCACGATGCAGAAGAGGTGGTTTTTGTGGTCTCATAAGGTTGCACAAATGTGGATATACAAGAGGACGCCAAGCAGAATCGCTCGTTAACACACACCTTTGCTTTGAAAAAGGTTCCCGCTTGTTTGCCATAAGCTGTTCTGAATCTGAGAAGGCTGGGGCATACATTTTGTAAAACACAAGACGCACACCAAGGCAAGGGACAAAATAATACTAATCACACTATTTGGACCCCAAGTGCCTTTAAAAAGCCCCAGTGTAAACAGCAGCTTTGTGGATCAGCACTGTGGCAAGGGAGAAGAACTTAAGCTTGCTTCCCGATTTCCATGTGCCACAGTTCCAGTTTGGATCGGGGCCCCTCAAAGCTACTATTTTCATGACAGGCATTTAGACTTGGGCTGTTCAAAACACACGCAGGACCCAACAACATCATCAACGCCACTTGTCGCTTGAGTCCCAACTTCCCCAGGTTCTGACACTTGTCGCTTGAGTCCCAACTTCCCCAGGTTCTGACACCCGTGAAAGAGGATATTTACTTACAGCCGCTTGATCCCAGATTCCTGCGGAGTGGGTGGCTTTGAATGAATGATGGGCGTCGGCTGAGGAGATCTCGACTCTTCGTCCACCTCATCGCTTGGAGACACAAAAAAGGGAAAACAATATATGTACAGGGATGCACCCCAGGCTCTTGTTACCTGTTGGGCATTTTTCCACCATTGGGCACCCCAAGGAACCCAATGCAGGTGTCTGTCCCAGGGCCCAAGCAATATGGCACCAAGAACTGGAATTACACCCATGTCACCATGCACAGAGCTGCCTGCAAACTTTCCCCGCCTGTTCCTAGGAAGGATCAGGCCCTTCTAATCCAGACAAAGGATCAGGACCCAAGCATGGAAAAAAATCAGGAACCACAACACACCTCTTGTAATACAAAAGCTCCTCTTGCAGCAAAAACACTTTGGACTTAAGCTCGTTTCTCTCGTGCAGGACATCCCGGAGCTCTTGCAAGGTAAACCGGGGCCGATTTGGGTCTTTCAGATCCATAGCCAACTTCTCTGCCTCTGAGATGTATTCGTCATTGTTCGGTTCTTCTGCCTTGAAGGACCAAACCAAAGCTGGAGTTAAATCATCTGTGGAGTCTCGCTTCGAGATTGCTTTGGAGTAAAAAGGTTAACTGACCCAATTCCCCTTTAAAAACTGATCCACTCTGTGCCTGTAGGGCAGGTTTTAAATCAGGGGTCTCTGAACTTCAGAAGGACCACCACATTGCATATTTTACATATTTGGGGGGGGGGACCAGAAAAAAAATCAGTTTTCTATAGGGTGGAGGCAAAGACGCATAGCACACTGTTTTTGCAAAACCCTTATGATTTGTACATTATTTACGCATGTGCAAAGGAGACCGTATTTCTTCGCTGCAATTGTTTTACATAGTCTTTGAGCAGTCAACATGCTGAAACCTCATTTGTTTTATCAGCAGGGGTGAGGTTCACTTTCAATTTTTACGGTTTGCGGGTCTTATCGCAAGTGGCTGGAAATGAGGGTTTAGCCAGGCTGATGCAGCTCTGGTCCTATGGAAAGGAATTGGTTGGCAACCTTCAGTCTGGAAAGACTATGGTAGAAGCCTACAGCACCCGGGATTCCCAGGCGGTCTCCTATCCAAGTACTAACCAGGCCTGA
The DNA here is from genome assembly GCF_035046505.1 of Tiliqua scincoides. Taxonomy (NCBI): domain Eukaryota; kingdom Metazoa; phylum Chordata; class Lepidosauria; order Squamata; family Scincidae; genus Tiliqua; species Tiliqua scincoides. The sequence goes on from NC_089834.1 coordinate 14,915,194, forward strand.
CCCTGCTTAGCTTCCGAGATCAGACAAGAGCGGGAGATAGTGTTCAGTATAGGGAGATGGTTGGCAACCTTCAGTCTCGAAAGACTATGGTAGAAGCCTACAGTACCCGGGATTCCCAGGCGGTCTCCCATCCAAGTACTAACCAGGCCTCACCCTGCTTAGCTTCAAAGGACCCAGGAGAAGAACTCACTGGACACTTTACATAACATGGGAATTTTTAGGGGATACAAACTTGGACTTAGATTTAACCTGTTCATAACAGGGGGCACCCTTAACTCTGTCTCTTGTGCAGCCACTGCAAGGCCTCCATTCAGCCTCTGGGTTCTTTTCCACCTGAGCCAATAAACACAAGTCATTGCCCAACACGCATTGCAGCTTGCCGCCAACTTTCAAGTCTCAGACGTAAACATGAGAGGCAGATCCCAGTTTCAAAACCTCCTGCAGTAGTATCGTAAGAAAGTCAGACGGATCATATGAGCTCATGTATTTAAAACAAGAATTGGGCTGCTCGGAGGAGTGGCACGAGGTATAGTTCCATCCCAGGGGAAGCAGGTCAGTGTATCCACTGAAATGCAGCCAAAAATAATCTTAAGATAGACCCAGTGTTGCTTATGGGTCCTCCACCCCCCCCCCCAATAAAATAATTTCACAGTAAATGGGATCATGTTAAGAATTCAAATTATTTGCCATTTATTGATACTGTGTGTGGGTGTGGATAATATTTTACCTCTGATGTAGCAACTTCACTAAAGCTGTTACTCTTTATTTTAAATGTTTCACAACAGAGAAAGTGAAAAAAGTCCCCCAGAATGTTCTAGAATTGCAGAAAGGCTAGAACACCATTCAGGTTGAAGAACATTCTTTCTCTCAAAGAGTCTTGTTATGCTTTAAGGAAAGTTTGCATCCCTATGTATACTTACTCCTAAGTAAGCTCCACCAGGTTCAATGGCGTTTACTCCCAAGAGCACACAGGTCTGCAGTTATGCAGCAGTAATCCTTTGCAATTTTTTACTCAGAAGTAAGCTCTACGTTCAGTGGGGCCTCCTCCCAGGACAGCGCACACAGAATGCCAGCATTTACAGAACAGGAAGAGCCAAGCTATTTGTACCTCTTATGTTGCATGCATAAGCAGTCAAACAAGGCAGGGCTGGTCCTTCCATGAGGCCAACTGAGGCAGGTGCCTCAGGCAGCAGACCGGCACGGCTGCCACCTCTGTCCTCTCACACCGAGAGGAGCAAAGGTTGGCACATGACCTCCTAAGGGCAGGGTTGGCACATTGCTTCTTGGGCCAATCTTGCACAAAGGAACATCTCCTAGGTTTTCAGTTGTCACTCCAGTGGCAGAAGGGCACTGGGCTTGAAAATGGAAAACGCAAGTAGGACTCCTTTGGAGTTGGAAAAGGACCACAGAACTTACATGCAAGAGCCCCAAGTTCAATAATCAACATTTCTATGTAGAACAGGATGGGGGGGAATCTGGGAAGCTGCTGTAGTCAGTGTAGGTAATGCTCGGCTACAGAGACCCCTGACTCATTAGGCAGTGTCCTACAGGGTGTGTGTAGGTTGGGGACTCCGTCTTCCACTCCATTCCCCAAATAACTCTACGGCAAAACTGTTAAAAGGCCCAGGTTTCCTGGCAAGGGCAGGGGGAACTGCACTGTCCTTGCAATAAAGCACAAAATGTTCACTACCTTCATGGATTCTCCGTTCTGGCTCAGCTCGCCCTGCGGTTTCTCCCGGAGCTTCCCCAGCTCAGCTCTCAGTGCCCCCATCTCCTGCTCCTTGGTCTGGAGGTAGGCCTCCAGCTCCACCTTCTGCTCGATCAGTGCCTTTCCCTGTGCTTCCACGACGGTGATCCGGTGCCGGAGGTCGTGGTTGATCTTCATCAGCCTGTTTTGCTGCTGCTGAAGCTGCGCGAGAGAGGAGTAGAGGGTGCGACAGAGAAGCCGTTACAATTAAACTACAGTTTGCGTGAAGCAGGCTGAAGGGGCAAGTCATCTGGAAAGACCTCAGCGTGTCAGAGTTGTTTTTTTGACCATTGAATGATTCACGGGAGCAAAGAACTCAGGAACTGGCTCTTTGCAGATGAAATCTCCACCTAGCCCAGCATGCTTTAGAACATAAGAACAGTCCCACTGGATCAGGCCATAGGCCCATCTAGTCCAGCTTCCTGTATCTCACAGCGGCCCACCAAATGCCCCAGGGAGCACACCAGATAACAAGAGACCTCATCCTGGTGCCCTCCCTTGCATTGGCATTCTGACATAGCTCATTTCTAAAATCAGGAGGTTGCACATGCACATCATGGCTTGTAACCCATAATGGATTTTTCCTCCAGAAACTTGTCCAATCCCCTTTTAAAGGCGTCCAGGCCAGACGCCATCACCACATCCTGTGGCAAGGAGTTCCACAGACCAGCAGTGGTCCACTCCACTTTCTCCAGCAGTGGTCAGTTCAGACGCTCCTGAAAAGCCCACACCGATAATGCCACCTCCAGCACCTGCTAATCTGAGATACACTACCCCGATTATGGAGGTTCTGTTCTTTACTCTTATGGCCAATTGCAGTTGATAGTTTCGTTAGCTACCTAGCAGTACAAGCCCATGCATGTCCACTCAGAAGTAAACCCCACCAAGTTTTAATAGGATTTGCTCCCAATTAAGTATATATAGGACTGCAGTCTTAGGTGGATTTTGGGATAGGGGCTTTACCTTAAAAACCACTTGGCATCACTTCAGTATTTTTTCACCAAGGATGAGCTACTTACTGCTTCCACATCCTCATTTTTAAGCCCAAGTTCCCGGTCCTTGGCTCTGATCTCATCCCTTTGCTTATCGACCACTTCCTTCAGCTTCTTCATCACTTGTCTCTCCCTTTCTGACATTCCTGGGGAAAAGAAAGGAGAGGAGGAATAGGCACTGATAGCATGATGGTCCTGTTCAGGGAACACCTTGGATTGTTGACAGGAGATAGCCAAGGCAGCCATCATCCTTCCTGCAGGGTTCCTGTATTCAAACAGCAGGACCACAGACAGAAATTCAGCCAGTTAACTCCTTCCAATGAGGCAGCACTTGGGAAAAAAGCTGCACCTGATGGAATTCTGCCCCTCACACCATTGTTAAAGCACAATAGTCTTTCCGGAAACAAAACAGTGGCCACTCTATACCCAAGAACTGCATTCTTGCTTTAGGCAAACAAACACTGCCCATTTTAACACGCCTACATCAACTCCTTCATATCGTTCCAGGGCATATAAACTAGAGTCAGATGACATGGTACCTTCTGTTTGGACCTGCTCAGGGTGGGAGATCACCTTGATCCCACATGTGCTCCGTGCAGGAAGTGTAATAAATATTCTGCCCCTTACTAAGCTTACAGTCTGATCCTATCGATACCTACTTAATTCAAAAGTAAGCCTCACTAACTTCAATGGAACTTGTTCACAAACAAGCAGGCATAGGGCTTCCTGTTTTACAGCCCAATCCTAGCCACACTTTCCTAGGAGTAAGTCCCATTGACTCTAATGGGATTTACTTCTGAGTAGACACACATAGGATTGGGCTGTTAATTGGTTCTGCCTCCCCCTAACCAATTTTAGCTAGAATGCTAAAATTTTGTAGGGTATGTATGGATAGACAAATCTCCCAGATTTTCTACATTAAGAACAAACACACACAAATCCCAGTTTAATCCCATTTCTCCCTATCCCCCTCCCATTGCAAGTTCTATTCTAAGCACCCTGCCCTGACAATACTATTGACTTGATTTTTTTTTGTTTGGTTTCCATTTCCAGGCTCTGTATAAATGAACTTTCTACCCCTTCTCTTAACTAAGAGAACAACCCACAGCACTCCCCATCCTCAAATGGGGGGAGGGGTAACTCTTTTTAACAAGAAACCCTCCCCCCTTTTCTCCCTAGGAAAGCTCTGCCATTACCAAAACTGAAATAAAAAATTAAGGCTAAAAATTATCACACCCAAGACCTGGCCAAACCTGAAGATACAAACTGGGTCAGAGAAAAGCACTCACTCTTCCTGAATGAGCTCTTTCTCATCCTCCTACAATAAACCCTCTGTAAAGGGCTCTTTAAACAGGTGAGTGGAAACAGGTGAGGTGACTCTTCCCCACGCATCAAAAAGATACTTAAGAAGCACCTGGCTGGTGGGAACCCAAGAGGTTCAAAACCATCGCCTCTATATTCGGAAAGGTGTGTTCCTACCAACTGGCTTGTGATGCTTCCCCAGGGGGCATGTTGAGCTGTTTTTGTCCTCTCCTTTTCCCTATAAAAGTATTTAAACACACCAGCAGCAGTGATCTTTTATATTTTGATCTTTGCTGAGTAATTTCTAAATATGGGTGCACTACAGGCATACTTGGTTGGCAACCTTCAGTCTGGAAAGACTATGGTAGAAGCCTACAGCACCCAGTATTCCCAGGCAGTCTCCCATCCAAGTACTAACCAGGCCTGACCCTGCTTAGCTTCCAAGATCAGACAAGATCGGGAGATAGTGTTCAGTATAGGGAGATGGTTGGCAACCTTCAGTCTGGAAAGACTATGGTCTAAACCTACAGCACCCAGTATTCCCAGGTGGTCTCCCATCCAAGTACTAACCAGGCCTGACCCTGCTTAGCTTCCAAGATCAGACAAGATCCGGCATCTGCAGGGTAACAGGGCAGAAGATTCATGCCATTGTGCAGCCCAGTCTCAGATGTGTTTACTCAGCAGAAAATCCCACAGAATCCGATGAAATTTACCCCCAGGAAGGAAGGTGCTACATTAAGTAGAGGGGAGATTGGCAGCTTCTGGAACCCCACCATTGGCACCAGGAGGTCTTAGACCAGATTCAGAGAAGAATTATTAGTCTTCTGCTGGGAAGCACGAGATCACAAGGAGGACAGTCTCAAGTGAGAAACAAGCAAACTGGTAACTGCTGTAAACTTTCCATTCACCTCCTCGGCATATCCTTCCTGGAGTCAAATCCAGATGGAGCAGCTGCAACACCCACAGCTTCTGAAGAAGGTTATGATGTCATTCCAAATGCTTATGCGAGAGACAGGAAGCTCAATTCTGTGGGTGTCCTGCTAAGAGATGCTGTTGTGCCACCCACTCCACGAGGGGCAAGCTCACACAGGCAGTGTGCAATCTGTTCTGGACCAACAGCCGGACCCTGAATCACAGTGCAAGCTGAGGCTTGTCTACTCAGAAGGAGGCCCCATTAAGTTCAATGGGACAGTGAAAGTGTCCCATGAAAATCTGTCTAGGATTGCAGCCATGGATTCTCCCAGTAACTGACTCGATAACTTATGGGGGGCCCATTAGACAAATTCAAGGAGGCGGGAAGGTCTGCCTCCCGTCACAAGGGCCCAGTAGAACCTCCATGTGCAGAAGCAGTCTCTCTCTCTGAATAGCTGGCGCTGGGAAGACAGCAAGCGGAAGCCACAAGCCCCGATTGTGAGCCTTCCCAGGGGCATCGGGCCACTGTGGGAAGCATGATGCTGTTCTCGTTAGACTTTTGGTCTGATTGAGCAGGTCCTGACCACAAGCAGCATTCGTATTTCTAGCCAACACACAGAGTGACAGCCATTATAAGCGATTAAAGGAGCCTATGCGCTAGGTATGCATGCCAAAAGCACAACTCCCTTTGCTTTCCAAAGAAGCTGGTTATTGGACCTGGCTGGATGTTACTGCTATACCATACCATACCATACACCACAAGAAACCCCAAGAGCCACACAGCTCTCCCCACTTGCCTTCCTGCTTCTGCAGCTCTTCTTCTGAGAAGTTCACGTCCTTGTGGGAGAGGTTGGTCATGAGCAGCTTGTTCTCCTCCTGCAGCTGCACAATTTGGGTGAGGAGATCCTGGGCTTCCCCCCTCCAGACATCTTCGACCAGCTCCAGTTCCTAGAGGAAGACCAGATGCTGTCAGCCATGGAGCCGAGGTGGTTCAGTGTCTCTGGTTCAAGGGATGGCCGCAGGGGGACTGAGAGTACATGTCCCCTGCTCAGATGGGACAGACCTGTGCCTGCTCTGGACCTAGATGGGAAGAATTCTGCAAGGGGCATTTTCACTGCTCTCTTGGAATAAAGGTAGCCTAGAAACATAGTTCTGGCAGCCTTGGGACCTCCTGTGTGAAAAGCAAGGTTCTAGCACCAAGTATAGCTCCTCCTAGAGACCTAGTGAGCTTGCTGGTAAGATTGCCAACTTTTTTACTAGCCCCTGCTCCTCTGGCCTTAATGTACCAAACGTTGCATTGAACTCCTTGCTGCGAAGAGCATCACCTTCTGATTTGGCTGCCGCTCTTAAGGGCACAGGAGCAGGCTGGGCTCATTTTCTGATCAGTTGGCAAGCCCAACCAGAATGGGTTGTTAAAGCAGCCTGTGGACAATCTATTGAGAGAAAAAACCAGGACAACAAACCAACTTGTACATCATTAAAAAAAAAAAATAATCCAAAAGAAGTGTTCATTTGTCCTGTGCCTCCCTGCCCTTGCTTTGAAAGCTGCTGACAAGGAAAGAATCAAAAAATGTGTTTCTGCAACACCAGCAGGGAACCAACTCATACTGGTGTTAAAAAAACAACAACAATAAAGTGTACAGCACTTTCAGGCGAGGTCGAATTCAGGGACAGGAGATGCAGGCAACCACCGAAGGCACCAAGCGATTTAGATATTTTTGACACGTTCAGTTCTTACAGATGAAACAAATTTTTTACTGTTCATTTTCCAGCTAGGGGGGCTTTTAAAAACATTTTTAAAAGTCAAAAATCAGTAGGAAAATTGCCTTCCCTACCTTTGTGCTGCAAAATCAGGCCATTTCTAGGGCTGCAGGGCAGTCTTTGGGGCTCCTGTAAGCCACTTCTGGGTCACGCAAACCCCTCCCTTGGCCCCGGCTCGCCCCAGAATGGCTTCCGGGAGTGCAGAAAACTGCCCTGCAACCTTGCAAACAGCGCAATTTTGCGGCACAAAGGGAGGAAGGCTATATTCTTACTGATTTTTATTGTTTTAAATGTTTTTAAAAGGAGATTCCAGTATCTGTGGATCCATGGGAGGACAGGGGACGGGACTGAACCACTGTGGATGCAGAGGGACTAATGTATTCTGTTTGGGGCAGAGTACAGAACTGGACACATTATGCCAAATGTCACCACACCATAGGTTTGCGGAATCATCAGTGCTACATTTTGATACTTCCTGCTGCTTTCCAAACCACTGGGAAGATCAGGGGGGCTTGAGTCACTTCTCTCTTCCTCTGTCCAGATTAAAGTGAGCAGGCGGGAATAGCAGGGTTTGTCATCCTTGATTGCTGGGGGTTGACTGTTCCATAGAGGAAATTCGTGTTCCTATAGAGGGGAGGTGTCTAGAACTCCAGGTCCCTACCATGAGAAAACCAACAAGGAAAGGTGACAACATGTGGGGCATCTTAGTTTAGAAAAAATAGTGACTGGTGGGGAGGTGTCTAGAACTCCAGGTCCCTACCATGAGAAAAACAACAAGGAAAGGTGATAACATGTGGGGCTTCTTAGTTCAGAAAAAAATAGTGACTGGTGTGACCCCTTCGGTCACACACATGGCTGAAGCTTATCCAATGAAAAAAGCAGAGAGAACTCTCCCTTTAATCCCGAGACTAGAATCAGGTTGGGTCATCCAATGACCCTGAAAAAGGCAGGAGATTCAGGAGATTCTTCACACAAGACAGCCTGTGGAATTCCCTGCCACTAGCTATGGTGATGATGGCTTGGATGGCTTTAAAGGGGGATTGGACAAATCCATCGGTGGCTATGAATCATAATGGCTATGCGCTCCCTTAGAGGCAGAGTGACTCTGAGGCTGCAATCCTATGCACAATTTCCAGAGAGTTAGCCCTAGTGAACACAATGGGACTTACTTCTGTGTGGATATGCATAAGCTTGTGCCCAGAATGCCAATTTTAGGAGGGATGCGGTGGAGAGGGCGTACCTCCTCAACTTCTTCTCGTGGTAGCCCTTTGTGGGCTACCAAAGCCGAGTCACTGCGGTGAACAGGATCCTGGACTAGACTGAGAGGCCTTCAGCCCGATCCAGCAGAAATGTGTTTATGTTCTCAACTGTGTCGACAACAAACCCACAACCCTCCCTGAACGAACCCTCTGCGCTAAATTTAACATACAAATCACTTCGCAGCAGAAAAGCTGTGTGGGTAGAAGAGGAGGAGGAGGAAGGGCAATCTTAAGGCTTTAAATCCAAATTATTCTGAGCAGAGCTGGGTTTAGCTCTGGCATTTGTTGTGCCCGCTCCAATCCTTTCCTCTGAGTGTGTGTGTGTGTTTATGGAGGGGGAGGATTGACCCCTGCAGTCCTATGCACACTCACCTGGGAGTAGGTCCCACTGACTAGAATGGGACTTACTTCTGAGTAGACATGCATAGGATTGGACTGCTTGGCTGTTCTTTAGTCCTAACAACTGTCCTTTTCTGTTGTTGACGGTGGTGGTGGTGGATGATGATGATTTCTCCGGCGCCATCTATTTAAAGGATGTATGCCAGGGTTACATAAGTGAAAAAAGGAGGAGAGTCCTCTGCCCCGAGGGGATTACAATTGGCCAGCTAGTCCTTGCCCCCAGCAGCTTCCAGTCTGACATTCCCAGGGGGAGGAAGGCCGGCCAGCCACCCACCTTCTGGTGCTTCCGCTCCTTCTCAATGCGGTCCACGCGCTCCAGGCGCAGGCGGTCCAGCTCCAGGCGCAGCTCCTCCATCTCAGGAGGGATGATGTGGTTGCGGCTGACCAGCACCTCCAGGATCTCCAGGACGCGCACCACCTTGGGCATCAGCCGGGCGATGGCCTCGCAGCCGTGCTGCTCGATCAGGCGCTCAAACTCCTGGCCCACCAGTGAGGCGATGTCATAGACGTCCATCACGGTCAGCTCGGACGCCGGCTTCTCCAGCACCGGCGAGGAGCCCGGGCTGCCCTCCATGGCCCCAGGGGAGTCCTTCATAGACAGCAGGGCAGGGCAGGGGTGGCAAGAAGGGATCGCCCTCCTCCTCTCCTCTCCCAAGTGCGGGCAAGGGGCAAACTTCTCACTGGGCAAACTTGGCATGGGCCAGGGGGGGCAGCACAGCCGGGCAGCCAGGCAGGCAGGCAGGCAGGAGGGATTTGGGCTCTCCCCCCTTCCCCACCCCAGCTGCTGCCAGACCCCACCTCCCTGCTTTGCAGCTTCCTCTCCTCCTCCTCCTTCCCCAGCTCAGTGCCAATGTAACTTGAGCACATCGCCAGAGGAAGGGAAGGGAGGGAAGAGCAGGAGGAGGAGGAGGAGGAGGGATCAGGACATGCGCATCATCAGCAGCAGCAGTGTGTCCCCTTCCACCAAGTTGGGAAGCTCTGGCAGGACAGAGCAGTGGCACCACTAGGGTTTGTGTCACCCAGTGCAAGTGCACATTGCGTGCCCCCCCCCCAGAATGGTTCTCCTCCCACACCAGACCACACAGAATACATTCCGAGATCCTACTCACAGCCTCAGTGCAGTGGCGTCCAGGGTTTGCATCGCCCGGCTTTGGAGCTCATTGGATCACCCCCACGGCAGACCTCCTCCTAGACCCCATCAAACAAAATACACGGCAATGTCATCATCATGAATATTTCCATACCACTTTTTCAACAGGAGTGGCTCACCAAGCGCTTTGCACAGCAAAATAAATCCAGAAGGGGTTCCCTGCCTCAAAGTGCTTGCAATCTATAAACGAGATGGGGAAGGGACACCAGCAACAGCCACCGGGGGTGGTGGTGGTGGAAAGATGGCACACTGGGGGTAAAGATGGACAGTTGCTCTTCCTCCTGATAAATATAAGAGGACACCCCAATTGGAAGAATTGGAAGAGGCTTGGAAAGGTGCCCCTTTGCCCAGTTAACACAGTCTCAATGCAGTGGCATCACTCGGTTTGGTGTCAACCCCTGGTCGCTTGACTTCAGGCCAAATCCTATCCAACTTTCCAGCACACTGCAGCCCTTCCCTTGAGGAGGCCTCCATGACTCTCCTCCCATCACAGCACATGCCCTGCTGGCACAGCTGCTTTGGAATTGGAAAGTTGGATAGGATTGGGCCCTTACTTACTTAGGGCCAAATCTTATCCAATCTTTCAGCACCTGTGCAGTGGAGCCAATGGGGCATGCTCTGCATCCTCTGGTGGGAGGGCAATCATGGAGACCTCCTCCAAGTTAGGGAACGCTTGTTCCCTTTCCTCAAGGCTGCACTGCAGCTGCACCAGCACTGGAAAGTTGGATAGGATCAGGTCCTTACTCCCTGTAAGTATGTATAGGACTGCAGATCAAGTATGCCTCTGCAGGAGGTCTGGTCTAGAGGGTTGAGCCTCCATTTGCCTGAAGATAACATCCGAAGGTTGCCAGTTTGAGGCCACCGGCACCGTGCGACCTTGAAGCAGCTGACAAGCTGAGCCGAGCTATTCCATCTGCTCTGAGCTTGGGAGGATGGAGGCCAGAATGTGCGGCCAGATCAAGAAAGAAACATCTGAATGTTGGGGTTTCTTGAAAGATAGAACCTTCTTTCAACTATAAAAATCCCTACAGGGATTTAAATAGCCTGCCTATGTAAACCGCCCTGAATAAAGTCAGAGGAGAAATCTGAGGACCAAGAAAGGCGGTATAGAAATACCTGTATTATTATTATTTAGAGCAATCTGTGCCAGGAGTCAATGCCATGTCTTGTGGGAGCTGAGTTCAACAACTGATGGTGCCTTTTGCAAAGACAGATCTTTCCTTGGTGTGGGCTGAATTCTGCAACCCATCAACTTCATTGGGGTGACTCCAAAATCTAGGGTTATAAGACAGGGGCATAATCACTTACCTGGAGGAGGCCTCTGTTGTTGCCCCCCTACCACAGGATGAAGCGCATGCCCCATTGGCACGGCTGCATCCGTGCCGGAATGCTGGATAGGACTGGGCCCTAAGTGAGATGAGGTCACTTCCCCTGAATATGGCTGAGAGCTAAACTAAAATTGCTGAATTATACAGCTGAGCAGGCCACACAAATAGGCTTGTGTTTTTTGGATGAACAGACTCTCTCTCTCTCTCTCTCTCTCTCTCTCTCTCACACACACACACACACACACACACACACACACCCTTCCCTGAGCCTACCCAGCTTAAAAAAATGACTTGGTAGCTTCTATTCACTTAACTTTCCAGACTCCACAGCAGCCATTTTCAACCACTGTGCCGTGGCACACTGGTGTGCCGCAAGTGGTCCACAGGTGTGCCATAGGAATTTGGGGGAAGGTCATTTATTAATAGGGCCAATGGGAGATGTGAGCCCCCCACTGGCAGCATGGTGTGCCTTGTCAATTGTCAAAAACCTGATGGTGTGCCTTGACAATTTAAGTACCTTGTCGGTGTGCCATGAGATGAAAAAGATTGAAAATCACTGCTCCACAAGGCTAATTCTTTGGCAACAGCGACTGGCATAGCTAGTAACACAATACAACCTGCTGGTAACAATATCTCAGCAATGCAAAACTCTTCCAGAGATTTACTGTTAACTGAGGGCACAAGCCTAACCAGGTCTAAACAGAAGTAAGTCCTATTTTGTTCAATGGGGCTTGCGCTCAGGAAAGTGTGGTGATGATTGCAACCTGACTCACAAACATTTTGCAGGTCTGGTCACTGGTGGTTCACTCACCCTTATGTTTTACCCCTCCTCTTCCCTCCTTTGCCCATGTGGATTGTAAGCACAGAGCAGGGATGTGCTAACCTGATGTACATACAGGGCCTTGTGGCTTATGGTGCAGCCCTAAACACACTGCAGAGCAGGGACTGTCAACCCTTCTTCCTCTCAGGGCACACTGAGAAGGCGCTCAGATGCTCAAGGCACACCTCGGTTTTTGGACCATTGACAAGGCACATCGTGCTGCTGGGGAGGGGGCTCCTGACTCCCGAGAGCCCTACTAACGAATGACCCTCCACCAAACTCCCACGCCTCAGCTGCACACCCTTCGCGGCACACCAGTGTGCCAAGCACATTGATTGAACATGGCGGCCGCAGCTACTCCAAAGTAAGTCCCACTGAACTCCCTTTCAAGTGTGTGTTGAATTTGCAGCCTGAAACACACAATAATTAATAATATTAATACTAATTATTAATATCAATAATTAATTATTAATCAATCGTTAATCATTAATCATCATAATCACTGACTATTAATCATTAAGTATTAACTTTAATTTATTAATCATTAACGAATACTAATGATCATATTATGTATATTAATTATTGTGCATTTTTGCATAATTTATTTATACATATATTATGTATATTCCATTTATATATCTTAATAGTTATATATCTAGTTTATATATTATATAAATATATTGGCTTTGTATATATATCATATTCAACCAATTATTAATCATTGATATTATTTGTTAATTACTTAAAATTATCAATTACAATTAATGATTACTAAGCATAACAAATGATAATTAATACTGATTAATATAAATAATGATAGAAATAAATAATTAATAAATATTGATAATTAATATTAATAATTATTTAATTAAGTATTAGTATTGGCAACCTTCAGTCTCGAAAGACTCTGGTATCGCGCTCTGAATGGTGGTTCTGGAACAGCGTCTAGTGTGGCTGAAAAGGCCAATCCGGGAGTGACAATCCCTTCCACGCTGGGAGCAAGTGCAGTCTGTCCCTGGTCTGTCTCCCTGGCTATGGGCCTTCCTTCTTAGCCTCAGTCTGTTGGCCAAGTGTCTCTTCAAACTGGGAAAGGCCATGCTGCACAGCCTGCCTCCAAGCGGGCCGCTCAGAGGCCAGGGTTTCCCACTTGTTGAGGTCCACTCCTAAGGCCTTCAGATCCCTCTTGCAGATGTCCTTGTATCGCAGCTGTGGTCTACTGTAGGACGCTTTCCTTGCACGAGTTCACCATAGAGTTCACCCCTGCTAATTGGGTAAGAGGCACTTTTTCAAGTGGGTGCTCCTTTTTTTAGCAGGGGGAGAGTAACTGGCCCACCTCACCCCAGCAGTGTCTGTTCTGGTGGCTGTCTGCTGGTATTCATTTGCATCTTTTTAGATTGTGAGCCCTTTTGGGACAGGGAGCCATTTAGTTATTTGATTTTTCTCTGTAAACCGCTTTGTGAACTTTTAGTTGAAAAGCGGTATATAAATACTTTGGGATCCTTTGGGATCCGGCCATCATCCATTCTCACAACATGGCCGAGCCAACGCAGGCGTCTCTGTTTCAGCAGTGCATACATGCTAGGGATTCCAGCACGTTCCAGGACTGTGTTGTTAGGAACTTTGTCCTGCCAGGTGATGCCGAGAATACATCGGAGGCAGCGCATGTGGAAAGCGTTCAGTTTCCTCTCCTGTTGTGAGCGAAGAGTCCATGACTCGCTGCAGTACAGAAGTGTACTCAGGACGCAAGCTCTGTAGACCTGGATCTTGGTATGCTTGTTGGACCAGACTCTCTTTGTGAGTCTGGAAAACGTGGTAGCTGCTTTACCGATGCGTTTGTTGAGCTCGGTATCGAGAGAAAGAGTGTCGGAGATCGTTGAGCCAAGCAAGGTACACAAAGTCATGGACAACCTCCAGTTCATGCGCAGAGATTGTAATGCAGGGAGGTGAGTCCACATCCTGAACCATGACCTGTGTTTTCTTCAGGCTGATTGTCAGTCCAAAATCTTGGCAGGCCTTGCTAAAACGATCCATGAGCTGCTGGAGATCTTTGGCAGAGTGGGTAGTGACAGCTGCATCGTCGGCAAAGAGGAAGTATTAATTAAGTCCAGCATTTACAATAATTGACTTTTGTCTTTAGTGAACATAATTAATTAAGTTCTTAATTAATTCACTTCTTAATTAGGTTCTTCATTCATTAATTAACTAAATTAATTGCTTAATTAGGGCAATTAAGGCTAAGGAGGGGCGGTGGAGCCCCCTCCACTCTAATTACTTTAGTGCTTAATTACTTAATTAAGTACTTGATTACTTAATTACTCAATTAATTAATTAAGTACTTAATTAATTAATGGACGTTAATTGAGTACTTTAATTAAGTACTTAATTAATTAATGGCCATTTCAGAGCTGGAGGCATCAGAGTGACACCCCAGGCCAAACCCCCCCATCACTGGGCCCCTCCAGGCAGCCTTGACAGGGCTCCGGGCGCGTTGCGCGGATTGATCCCCGCGAGCCACCATCCAAGCCTCCGTTGGCCACCGCCACCTCCCTTCTCCAGTCGCTCTCCGTCTCGTCCAATCAGCGCGCGCCTGGCGGCCGTGGCCGCGCCCCCTCCCTCTCGCGTCCCTGCGGCCGCGCGTCCAATCAGCGCGCGCCTCGCGGCCGCGGCCGCACCCCCTGCTCGGCCTGGGAGATGCCCCTCGGCGGCCGCCGTAGCGCCGGCCGCGGCTGGGGCCGTACGTGGCAGCGGCCGGCGGCGGCCTATGAGCGAGGGCCCCGTGCCCCGGAAGGGGCGTGGCCAGGACCGGAAGCCCCCTCCCCTCCGCGCCTGGCTCGTTGGCAGCTCGCGCGGCCCGCTCCCTGGCCCAGACGCCGCCATGTCGCCGCTGCGGGCGGTGCTGGCGCTGCTGGCCGCGCTGGCCGCCCCCGCCGCCGGCTACTTCGTGAGCATCGACGCGCACGCCGAGGAGTGCTTCCTGGAGCGCGTCCCTTCCGGCACCAAGATGGGCCTCATCTTCGAGGTCGCCGAGGGCGGCTTCCTCGACATCGACGTCGAGGCGAGTGGGCGCCCCGGGGGTTCAGCCTCGCTGGCGTCCTCGCAGGCCTCCGCGGGGGGCTTCGAGGGGAGGCCAGTGGGGGGCAGGGGGGGTGTGGAGCCCCCACCGAGCAGGGGGAACGGTCTGCTCCTGATTGGTCCCAGGGGTTCAGCCTCGCTGGCATCCTGAGAAGCAGGCCCCTGCAGCGGGCTCCCTGAGGGGAAAGCTAAGGGGCGCAGTGGGGGGGCAAGGGGGGCCGTGGAGCCCCCCCACAGTGAGCAGGGGGAGCGGTCCGCTCTTCACTTGCCTGGGGGTTCAGCCTCGCTGGCATCCTGAGAAGCAGGCCCCTGCAGCGGGCTCCCTGAGGGGAAAGCTAAGGGGCGCAGTGGGGGGGCAAGGGGGGCCATGGAGCCCCCCCACAGTGAGCAGGGGGAGCGGTCCGCTCTTCACTTGCCTGGGGGTTCAGCCTCGCTGGCATCCTGAGAAGCAGGCCCCTGCAGCGGGCTCCCTGAGGGGAAAGCTAAGGGGCGCAGTGGGGGGGCAAGTGGGGCCGTGGAGCCCCCCCACAGTGAGCAGGGGGAGCGGTCCGCTCTTCACTTGCCTGGGGGTTCAGCCTCGCTGGCATCCTGAGAAGCAGGCCCCTGCAGCAGGTTCCCTGAGGGGAAAGCTAATGGGCGCAGTGGGGGAGGCAAAGGGGGAACGTGGAGCCCCCCCACAGTGAGCAGGGGGAGCGGTCTGCTTTTAATTTGTCCCGGGGTTCTGCTTTATTAGCATTCTCTCTGCAGGGGGGGAGCCTTGAAGAGGAGGCTGATGGGCGCAGTGGGAGGGGGCAAGGAGGGGTGGTGGAGCCCCCCCACTGTGAGCAGGGGGAACAGCCTGCACTTAATTTGTCCCCGAGACAAATTTGTCTCCCGGGTGTCCGGGAGAGGCTGAGATAGGGCCATGAAGCAGCTGGGTAGGGTGGAAGTGTGGAAGGGTGAGGTGTGGGGTTTAGCCAGTGGTAATGTGTGATAATAGTGCTTGGGAGAATATGTCTTGGTCACGTCTAGGTTGAATGTGTGGGATGGCTATCTTAGTCACACCTTGTCCTCATAATCAAAGCTTTCCAATGTATTGGCCCCTTTCTTGGGGTCCCTTAAATGCCTTTCTGTTCTGGCCTGATTTTATAAAGCACTTTCAAAAACCCATTCTGTGCAATAGTTTTTTGCTGTTAATGGCCCAGTATGCTGAGAGAGACTGGGATTATTCAGTGGGGTCAGGTCACCTAATGCCATCTGACTTCCGTTTGTGCTAACCTCATTGCAAAAAGGGGCACTGTGATCCCCTCTGCATAAGTTGCCTTTCAGTCTCAGTTTCCCTGGTGTTACAGATCTTTTTCACTGAAGTTTAGCAAGGAAATCCTGGAGGGTAAAGGAAGTGCAGAAAAGGGGGCAGTGTGAATGCTGGAGTGGACCTAACTGTACCTGCTTTCCCTCTCTTTCCTTCTAGATAACTGGGCCTGACAACAAGAACATCTACAAAGGTGACCGGGAGTCCAGCGGGAAATACACCTTTGCTGCTCACATGGATGGAACATACAAGTTTTGCTTCAGCAACCGGATGTCCACCATGACGCCAAAGATAGTCATGTTCACTATTGACATTGGTGAAGCTCCCAAGGGGCATGATATGGAGACGGAAGGTGAGGCCAAGGCCAGGGCAGGAATTTTTCTGCTGGGCAACATTCACACAACTCTGTTCTGAGAAGTTGTCTCCCTTCTTCCCCTGCATTTGCCTCCTCCAGAGATGGCCCCGTAACCTTTAGGGTTCCAGGCACATTCTCTCTCCTGTATTTCAGTGCTCATAATCCAACCTAATTGGTTCTTATGGCTCTTTGATAGTCAGCAGCTCAGTGGAAATTGACAGAAGCTGATCCGATCCTTATTGGGTCTGACTTCAGTCTTGTTCCTGTGTCCGTGTTAGGCACACCTCACCTTTCCCGTATTGGCCCCTCCCTGTGCCTTTCAGTGATCCATTGGGATGTGAGGGCAGTTTCCTGGCCCTAGTTTTGCTAGCATAATCTCATCTCTTACAGCGGCAGTCTCCTTTGCCGCTCTGTTTTGTGGTTGCCAGCTTCCTGTCCAGAGTTGGCACCTCTTTAACAGCTCTGGACCATTGAGACATGATTAGGGTTAGCTGAATCCAGACTGCAACAATTTGTGCGCTACAGCAAGCAGGGCTCCCGTTTTGTTCAACAGAAAGAAGGTGTCATGGGGTGGGGAGAAGTTCTTTTCCCAACTAACCTGAGAGTACTTCCTTGAAACCACTAAAGAAGCAGGTGCTACCTTCAGAAGGTCAAGAACTGGAGACCCCAGCCGTACGTGTAGGGAAGGGCTATGTTCTTCCAGACGCTTCTGGGGCAAACTGTAAGATTGGCCTTGTCTGAGTGACACCTGCAGCCATTTGCTGTGTACTTGTGTTTATCTCTCATGCTTTTCTCTAGGTGGTGGAGATACCTGGGATGGTATGTGTACTGCTTTCAAGAAACTTTCTAGTCCTTCTGCATAACTTAATCACTCGCTAATGGCTGTTGGTGTGTGTGTGTGTGAGAGAGAGAGAGTTTTTGCTAACATTAGTTCCTTAGCACCTGTAGTTATTGTACAGTATTCAGGTGAAAACACTGTACAGTATTCACCTGTATGTGGTTTTCCAGTTCTTCAGATCACTAACATGCAAAGAGTTCCTCTTATTTATCCCCTTCTTTGAAGAGCAGACTCCACTAATACCAAATGCAGACAGCTTTGGGAACTCACACATGTGTGCCAGTTTCCAAGCAGGTCTACCATTTGCTCTTGGGGGTTGTAGTTTGACAAACACAAACCAAGTGCTCTCTTGGCTGTGCAGGATTTGTTTCACATTTTGGTTGCAGTTCAGAGTTCTTAACTTTGTTGAAAGCTGCCTTAATGAGATTGAGCAGTTGCAAGAGAGGTACAGGCTGCTGTATTAACTGAGCTCCCTTCAATGGTTTTGAGTGGCCCATAGTATGCTTCACCCAGGTCTGAAAACATCCTGGCACCATCTCACCCTTGGTGCCAGTGCTGGAGGATTTAGTAGCACTGAAGTGGGACTGCTGTTGATCAAGGGCTCTTAGCTAGATTTTTTTTTTCTCCCTCCACCCATCCCAGCAATTCCTGCTGGTTACCAGAGGTTTGGGAGACGGATACTCAGGCTGTCAGAAACCCCCTGTTTGGGAATGTGTTTAGCTTGGTATAAATGTGCATTTGTGGAGTGTTGGCATGTTTAAAGTGTGTGAAAGCTCTTCCTTGACTAATAAGGCACCTGGGTGACATTTGTGTGCTGGTCTTGATACAAGTGTGAGGATTTCTTTGTTTTGCCATCGTTTTTCACTCCCACTCCAGTCAAGTTTCTTTCTCCCCAGAAAGAATTCTCCTTACGTCCTGTTTGCGTGCTACCTGAATGTGCTGAGCTTAAAATAGTTTACACTAATGTTATGTCCAAGAGGGTATCTGAGCAGCTGCTTTGTTTTGTGGGTGTGCATGAGAGGGCTGCACTGAAGAGAGATGGTTGCTCTAGAAAGACTTCTGTTCTAGCAGTCTCTGAATAACTGGTAATTGGTCCAAAATGTTCTTTCTAAGTAAGTCGCAAAGGCTTTGTTAATCTTGCCAGAATGTCACCCGAAGTTACCTGTTAAGGGTGGTGGATTTAATGGACTGCCTTAATATTCAGATGAAACCTTTTAAGTCCTGTATATCAATACTCACAAGTAAAGTATTTGAGAATGGGAATCACAAGGAAGGCAAGATCGAGACCATGTTACTGATACTTGAGTTAAACCACATATCTTGCTTCTGCTTTAGAAAGAGTTATGAAACATTTGAAACTAAAGGAGAACACAGCCCAGCCAGTCCTAAAGGTCTAGTGCAGGGGTCTCCAAACCCTGGCCTGGGGTCCAGATGCAGCCCCCAGCAGGCCTCTTTCCGGCCCACAGCCAACCTCTTGTCCCCTGAAAGCCTCTGGCGCACTCAACTGAACATGACCAGAACTGTGCTCTGATTGTGTCTGGAGGGTGTTCTGAGGACCAGAGAGGTTGAATAAATGAGCCCATTCATTCATTTATTCACTCATCTAAGTTCCATCTCTATTTATTTAAATTTTATATTTAAATTTTTTCCCCGCCCTCCACACCACGCCAGATATTTGATGCGGCCCTGTGGCCAAAATGTTTGGAGACCCCCAGTCTAGTGGAATAGAAACATCTCTACTATTTTCCTGGAAGGATAAGAGATTAGTTAGAACACAGGAAATAATTTAGTGCAGTTAAAAATTCCACTTGTATAATGTGTATATGTCAGAATGTCGTAACTTAATCTGAGTTGCGTGAAAAGTTAAGCATAGGAGCGTCTGATCTTGGAAGCTAAGCAGGGTCAGGCCTGGTTAGTACTTGGATGGGAGACCACCTGGGAATACCAGGTGCTGTAGGCTTCTACCATAGTCTTTCCAGACTGAAGGTTGCCAACCAACCAAACCACCAACCAACCAGTAGCGATTTTAAGAGGGTTTATTTGTGCAAAACGGGCCAGTTGTGAAGATTTCAGACTTTGTCTGCTGCAACCAACACATTGTCTTGTGATCCATCTGCAGCTCATCAGAACAAGCTAGAAGAGATGATCAATGAACTAGCTGTGGCCATGACAGCCGTCAAGCATGAACAAGAGTACATGGAAGTTCGTGAAAGGATACACAGAGCAAGTAGGTGGTTTTGTTTTGTTCGTGCTCCCCCCCCAAAGTAATCGAGGTGTGTCCATGTAGTTGACTGTAATAGCCAGGCTAAAGTCTGAGGACTCCCTGCATTTTCCCTTCAGCATAGGCCTGTCCTTGCACACTCAAGCGAGCTACCATTGTGTTCAGGTAAGCATCCATAAGATTGCCTTGACTGCATTCCTATGCATGCTCACCTGGGGGTCAGTCATGTTGAACTGTGGGGGACTTACTTCTCAGTAACTGTGCATATGGGTGGATTGTTGGTCCCTAGCGTTGCCCTGCACTTCTGTGCAAGAGGTCAGAGATCTTTCTGTTCCTCTTCCCAGCTGGGAGTTGGTGGTTTCTGTAGCTGGTCTTGCCTCAGCGGGTCAGTGCGACTGCAGGGCAAGGTCCCCAGTCACCTTCAGTTGCAGGCTTGGATCCGAGAAGAAGATCGGCAGGTTGCGTTGGCCTTGGACAGCTGCGGTGCTTGGGAACCTCTCTGCCACCTCTTATGCAAGAGGGAAAGGCAGGCAGCCCAACAAGCCTCTCGCACTAGGCAGCAGAGGTTACAGGCTTAGTGGGGGAAGGAAGGTCAGGTAGTGTTACCAGCTGAAACAGCTTGAATTGGGTGTGGCGCGCCACACGGCATTCCTTTTGTGGTCCTTGCTGCTGAGAGTTGGCAAGCATCCCCTTGAGAGCGGGGTGTGATTCTCGTCCTGAAAAAGGAATCTTACTGGTAAATACATTTAACTAACAAAGTTAAACACCTGCATTCCATCGTTGTGTTTCCAAGCAGAGCCGCTGGCAGCCACTTAAAAAAAAACCTCCGAGCACGACAGAACTCTAATAACAGCCCCCAAAAGACCAGTGAAAGCAAAAGCATGTTACTTTTTGCCATTTTAAAATGGAAAAATAAATAGGTAGCAGCAGAAAGAAGAACGGAGGGAACCGGACAAAAAATTCATGGCCTGAATGCCACTTACCCAGAAGACCACTATCTTTGATGGTCGTGGCCTCGAGTGACAATCTGATCTGGGGCCAGTACTGGTCTCACACATGCTTCCCAGGAGACAGCTGTTGTAAAAGTGCCGTAAGGCACTTAGTGGCTGCCAGAGGGAGGGAGGTGCAGCACAGAGGCCAGGGTGGGCGCTGGGCCTCCGCGCTGAAGAGAGGAGCCCCAGGAACTGTCAGCAGTAACTCTGCCGCTGAACGTTTTGGGGGTGTTCTGGGGCAGGGGGAAGCAGGGAGGTGGCAAAACAGAGCAGTAGTAGGGCAGTTTAGGCCCGGGACAGCGAAAGAGGTCTCTGCTGGATCCTAACCCCCATCCCAAGCCTGCAATGACTCCATGGGGCTACTTGGTTCTGCACCAGCGATGTTGCTGGACCAGATCCAAGTAGCCCCATCGGTCAGGTTGGGGCTTGATGCGAGGTTACTTCGAGGAGACTGCTGGCTGTCCGTCTGTCCCAGCAGGATACGGTGCTGGCCATCTTGGTGCTGGTGTACCATGGCACAGGCAGCGCTGTTAGGACTGGACTGTAGGTGGATCAGCTCTTGTGGGAGGAGGCAGACCTTATGCTATCTAGGTCTCAAACTGCTTAGATTCTCTGGATTAACAACGCCTGTGTTTTTTTTCCTCTTCCTGTTCTCTGACAGTTAACGACAACACAAACAGCCGAGTGGTCCTGTGGTCGTTCTTTGAAGCCCTCGTACTAGTTGCCATGACACTGGGACAAATCTATTACCTGAAGAGGTTTTTTGAAGTGCGGAGAGTCGTTTAATCAAACCAACCCCCCTCGTCCCGCCCCGATCCCAGATTCTCCATTCTATGCCTACCAAACCACTTGGTTGCAAAAATCACTTAGTTTTTCTTTATCCTGAACTATAAAAACTTGTGTTCTAAGTTTCTTCTTAGCTTAAGGTTTTTTTTATAGATCCCCTCTCTAGGGAACTATGTGCTGAGGGTCTTTTATTGAAATGGGCCGACATCTTTCTCACGAGCCAAAGTGAGTTCAACCAAATTGCAAATGTTAGTTTAAAAAAAAAAAAAAGCAGCCAGCACTGTTGGTTGGTTGTCTTAAAATCTTCTATGATTCTTTTTGTAAAGAAATGCAATTTTTTTTTGTCTAGGGAAAACAGTCCTAAGTCCTAAAAGAGGCTTTTTCACAACATCTGCTAAGCTGGGGTTAGATGCGTAACTCTGTCCAAGGATTTTCTCTCCACCTTACACAGGCTGCCAAGGAAGAAGTGGACACTTGTTAGTTCTTATGTATGAAACCAGCTAGTGGCTTCCATTAGGGTACCATTGAGCTTGGCTTCTGTAAAATCTGCAGTACTTAATGCTGTTAAGTGTGCCGGTTTGTTCCCCGAGGTTCTCTCTTAAGTAGGATTTAAGTACAACGCTGCTCTCTTGTTGGCTAACTGTATGAACTTAAGTGTGTGTGTGAATCTAAAGAGGCAGTCGTTTGTGGGAACTTGGCTACGTGTGGTCTTCCCCCTCTGTTGCTTACGGATCCAAAGCTGCTCCTCTGTTTAGTACTGTTCTAGAGCTCGTGTTCCGAATGCTGGTTCCCAGTGTCAAAGGGTTAACAATTTGGGGGAAGGGGAGGGTACTCTTAAGCTATGCAGCCCATGTATTCAGAGTCATAACATTAGGATTGCAACTGCCTTTCCTACAAGGGAGGCTCCTGTGCCTTCTAAATGGCTGGGAGAAAAGAAGGTGGATGCTGTTGATTCCACCCAGTCAGTGAAGCTTCCTGAGAGGCCTTCACATGTTTAACAGCAGCACTGCGGATAAATTCTGTTGGTGCAGCTTCACCTGCAGCTCCATGACTAGAAAAAGTGTCTGTTGAATGTCTGCCTGCTATGCTGCTGTTAACAGCACAGGAGCCTCTGTACAGGAAGGAATTGGCAAGCCCTGTTAGGCTATCCTGAAATACCAGTGTGTCCTGTGCTTTTTCTCTCCCTTCAGACACATGTTGACTTTTACTTTTTGTACAAACTTTTTTTCTCTCTTGCTATCTTGATGATGGATTTAAAAAATAAAAACTCAGATTGCAGCGTCTGCCCACAGAAGCGGGTGCTGATCCAAGATTATGTTGTGGCTAATGTATATTGGACTGGTGTATATTGGTTGTAATTTTGGGAGCGGGAGGGAGTGGGTTCTTTTCAAGAGTGGGCGGGGGGGCATTCTATCGGTAACGCATAAAAGAGTTTTGTACCAAATTTAATTTAATTAAAATTTGTTACGAGTTTTCATGGTTCAAGTAATCTTTTTCAGCCTTCGGTGGACACTTTTAACACAGCCGTTATTCACACTGGGTGGCTCTCCCCACCCCCAGCGCGATTGTTGTATGCCAACTCTGCGCGAGAGTCTTTGGATTCCGACCAGAAGATGTACATTTAAAAGTGCTTGCAAATTGAAATATGGCCAGATTGGATAAATAAACACCTTCTTTAACAAAAAGCTGTTTCTGCTTTGATTCCTGTAGCGTAGGTCACTTTACAAGCTTAGGATTCGGTCCTGAGAACACTCAGTAACCCCACAGCCATTACAAGTCACTTTTGCAAACTAAACGACCGCCATGGAGGTATATGCTCTGCAGTACGAGGTCAGAATTCACAGTAAAGTACATCATAGTTTCTGTGGGATGTGGGAGCTGGTGATAAACAGTATTTAATATTTTAAAATGAGTACTCTAGGTTGGCCATAGAGCAATTGGGGGAGGTAGTCTTTTGGGTATGGGGGGGGCTATTTGCTAGCATAGGTAATAATAGCTGGCCTTATATTAAACAATTGGAGTTGGTCTCATTGTACTGCCCTGTGCAAATATATGACTGTTTGGTACCAATTCTATAACGGAAATAGCCATTAACAGAGAACCAAGTTAGGGAGTTGCACTAAACCAATGAAGAAGGAGGGGTGTTGTCCACCCCCAAATGTTTTGTTGACAGTGTCCTGTGTTCCATTCGAATATAACAGGCTTTCAGAGTTGGTTACGTACGATGCCAAGAGGCCTTCTTTTAATCACATGGAGGTGTGCTGCACTTCAGGCATTTTTTGGGAGGACATTATGGGGGTGGGCAGATATTAACATCATTTTTATATACAAATATATTAACAGGTTATACGTACATACAGATTTATATAAAACGTGTGTGTATATATATGTGTGTATATATAAACAATGCATATATACATTTATATATATTTATATATATTAACAGTATATATGTATATTTTCATTTATATATATAAATGAATGAATGAGTTTTTAAATATGCATTTATATTAGTAACAGAATGTATTTATACGTATATATATATAATAATAAACAGAATTTAACAGCCAGGGTCCTTGGAGGGGGATGGGACTAACCAGTGGGGTCTCCAGTCTCATCCTGGATTGATTGGGGGGGGGGTGAGAAGAAGGCTGAGGCCAAGGCAGAGGGACCCAGACTGGTGGGGGGAAACAGGCGTTGCCCGGAACCAAAGTCTCGCAGCTTCTGTTTCCCGGACGGACGGAGTGGAGCGTCGGACGCGCAGGTGCTGGGGGAACTGAGAGCGGGCGGACCGCCGTTCAGAGCCGGCCAGGAGGCTCACAGGCGGCATGGAGTCGGTGACCGAGGGCCGGTGGGCGTCCCTGCCCGTCCAGCTCAGCCCGGGCGTCCTGCGGGCCCTGCAGGAGCTGCGCTTCTCCCACATGACTCCTGTGCAGGTGGGGGGGCAGGGGGGTCTCCCCTGAAGGGCTCTCTGGAGTGACACGTGCCATTCCCCCTCTCCCTCCCCCACCCCTGGGGCCCCCACTCCCCCCTCTCCCTCTCCCACCCCTGGGTTCCTCCCCCTCTCCCTCCCCCACCCCTGGGTTGTCCCCCACTCCCCCCTCTCCCTCCCCCACCCCTGGGTTGTCCCCCACTCCCCCCTCTCCCTCCCCCACCCCTGGGTTGTCCCCCTCTCTCTCTCCCACCCCTGGGTTCTTCCCCCTCTTACCTCTCTCCCTCCCCCACCCCTGGGGTCCACTCACTCCCCCCCTCCTCACCCATGGATTCTCCACCCAAATCCCCCCTCCCTCCCCCACCCCTGGATTCTGCCCCAGCACCCCCCAAATCCCCCTCCACACCCCTGGATTCTCCCCCCAGCACCCCCCTCTAATCCCCCCTCTCCCCACCCATGGATTCTCTCCAAATCCCCCTCTTCCTCCCCCAACCCTGCATTCTCCCCCCAAGTTGTATCCTAGCACCCATTGTCTTTTGTTTTAAGAGTCACCTTCTTTCTCTCTTCTAGTCCGCGACGATTCCTTTGTTCATGACAAATAAGGACGTGGCTGCCGAAGCGGTGAGTGTTCCAGGGCTTGAGTGAGCTGCGATGTTTTTGCCCGTTTCATCAAGCTTGGAACGAGATAAACCATATCTGGGGACTTTGTTTCCATCCCCCCAGGTCACCGGCAGTGGCAAAACATTGGCTTTTGTCATTCCCATCATAGAGATTCTTCTCCGGCGAGAAGAAAAGCTCAAGAAAATGCAGGTAATACCTTCCCGTTTCTATCTTTCCTTGCATGCGAGTAAGCACACATGAAGAGGGGGGGAAATGGTCTTGCGTGATGGACGGGTTTGGAAAGGCTCCTAAGTATTTGATGCTTGTGCATAAGAATCTGGATTTCTGCACAGGGCTGGTGGAAAGAAGAAAAAAGACGTGGCAGTTTTGAAACTTTTTTGAAGTATTCAGACTATATTACAGTGGTGGTTCTCAAACATTTTAGCACCAGGACCCATTTTTTAGAGTGACAATCTGTCTGGGACCCAGCAGAAGTGATGTCATTCACTTGGAAGTGTTGTCATGGCTGGAAGTGACATCATCAAGCAGGAAAATTGTTTACACCCCCATATGACGAAATACTAACTAACTAACTAACTAACTAACTGATGCCCAAGGCAGCTTACAATTATAGATTTTAAAAAAAATATATACACTTAATTAATTAATCTAAAAGTTTGCAATAAGTATGTTTCAGCATTTATTTAAAGTAAAGGTGAATATTTAAATATGCAAATGCATGTTTAAAATGCATTTGCAGCCCTTTCTTGCCCTTTGTCCCTCGTGGTCTCAGCCCTCATAAGTCCCCTTCAGATTCCATTTGTAGAGGACGGAGGCACCAACTGCATCCAGCAAATGTCCACTTGACCATTTCGCTCTTTCTTTTCACCACCTTCTCAGGTTGGCGCGATCGTCATCACGCCTACGAGAGAGCTCGCCGTTCAAATCGACGAAGTGATCTCCCACTTCACCAAGTACTTCCCACAGTTTAGGTCAGTAGTTACAGGATAGTAAGACTGAGAGGGGGCAGGAAGGACTTGGGGGACTTTTCTGAGCTGTGTGTCTGTTTTGTCCTAGTCGGTGCCTTTTGATTGGTGGGAAGAATCCCATGGAAGACGTAGAAAGATTCAAAGAACGAGGGTGAGTTGGTTCCTGATCAGTTCACCCCAGAATGCCTTGCCACGGACAAATGTCTTCCACCCTGCGGTTCGTAGGCTGAGCCTGGATGCTCTGGGTTGAAATGAGAGCTGTACTTTAGCCAATGTCCAATTTCCCTGACTCCGCAGTTTGGGAACTGAGTGGTGCTTAAATGGTTTGACAAAGACCTCAGAGCTTTTGGCGTTTTGCATACCCCGCATGGCCACCATTGTCTATGTGATTTGTTGTTGACTGAAAGGTCATCATGTGGTGCAAACCTCTATTGGGATAGGACTTGTGAGATCCTTTGGGTGTAGCTAGTGCTGTGTCACATCGTTCTTAGTGCCTGTCTAGCCTTCCATCTGCTTTTCCATGTGAATAAATATATGATGAATTTAGGTCATGTCAGTTTGATTTTTTGAATCTCCTTTCTGGGAAGAGTGGTATGTTTGTCTCTCTTGGGACCTTGTCTGAGATGAGGAATGGGTCTCCAAACCTGCTCAAAACCTTTCTGTCCCCTTTCCCCCCAACCCGATAGTGGAAATATCATCGTAGCCACTCCAGGCCGTTTGGAGGACATGTTCAGGAGGAGATTGGATGGGCTGGATTTGGTCAGCTCTGTGAAATCTCTTGACATCCTTGTCCTGGACGAAGCTGATCGCCTTCTGGATATGGGCTTTGAAGCCAGGTATGTGCTCTAGAAGCAGGGCACACCTTCTAGTGTTTTCTTGATTGTGGACTAGCTTGGGACACGCTTGCTCTGAAAGCTTATGCCCTTCTCTTCTTCCAAAAGAACTTGGGAAAACTGGAAAAAGGTTTTCAGGTTCAAGCTCAGAGGGTACACTGCTATTGTATAGTGCCACTCTGTTATTTTTTGAGGATGGGTCCACTGATCTGTAGAGGGGCAATAAATTCAGGTGATTAATCAAGAAGTCTGCATAGGACCTCCATGTTCAGCGGCAGTGAGCCACAGAAGAGCGGTTGTGAGGTGGGGGGCACAGCAGAAAAAACTAATGGCACTGCTTGGGGGCTTTGTAGAAGAATCCGTCAGCATCTGCCCTGTGGGAAAGAGGGATGCTAGATCTGCCCCAGCAGGGCTGCTGTTAATGTTCTTAGCTATGTTTGCTTGCAGCTTAAACACCATTTTGGGCCTTTTGCCCAAGCAGAGAAGGACTGGCCTTTTTTCAGCGACTCAGACCCAAGAGGTGGAGAATCTGGTGAGGGCAGGCCTCCGGAATCCGGTCCGCATCTCAGTGAAGGAGAAGGGGATGGCCGCAAGCAACACCCAGAAGACCCCCACGCGGCTAGAGAACTACTACATGGTGAGGAGATCCTTTTCTCTCCCTCTTCCACCTTCCCTGTAGTCAGTGGCTGAGTGGCCCTGCTTGGTCTCGATTCTGCCCAATAAAGAAGTGGGAACACAAAAGCTTTTGACCCTGCCCTGTTCTGGGTGATGTAGCACTCCCACTCTCCAGATCTGTGCTTGTGTCGATTCCACTTGGGTTCAGCTGAGCCTGTGGCACTTGGATCTGAATGGAGTTGGTGGATACCGACAGCCCAGGAGCTGACCAAGAAGTGGGGTGATATGCCAAAGGGTCTCAACACCAGGATGGGGGTGGGGTGGGGTGGGAGAGTGGAATAAAAGAAGCTCCAAGTTGGTAGCAAAGATGGAAGAGAACAATAATTAATAAATATTGCAGACTTCAACAGAACCCCAGTATGACTTACCGTTTTCCTGGCCTTTTTATGTCTTAATTTGTCTTCTATCTGTTTCAGATCTGCAAAACAGAGGAGAAATTTAACCAGTTAGTCCACTTCCTTCGTCAGCACAAGTCAGAGAAACATCTTATTTTTTTCAGGTAGTACTGAATAGATCCTTTTTTTGGGGGGGGGGGTATTGTAATATTCAGGGTTTGCATTGGTGGGACCTGACACAGAGTCGTTGCAAAGATTCCTGAGACGCTGGATGTTAAGTGTGTTGAACATTTTAAATGGGCCTTGTAAATTGAGGGTGATGGTGACCCTACAAATGCAAAAGAGTTAGGTGAGAGAGGCTGGTTCTCTTCCCCGCCCGCAAACTGTATCTCCGTTTAAAACTACCTTTTGTGGCATCAGATCATTAGGCCCCTTGGATCTGACTGGCAGGGTTTTGGCTAGGGTCTTTTCCAGCAGTACCTGGAGGTGAATGGGGTTGAAATTGGAACCCATATGCAATAAAGTAATCTAACAATAAAGTAATCTAATCTAATCTAATGCAAGCAAAACAGGTGCTTTATCCACTGAACTTTGGCTCCATCCCAAGCTCATCCCATTTCAAGAAAAAAATCCCATAATAAACTCTCGTGGAACAGATTTCACCATTTTTTTTCACTATTATGTTTCTTCTTTCAACCCAGAGGAAACTTAAAATCAAAACTTGTGGTCTACGCTTGTACCTTTCAGCACTTGTGCTTGCGTGGAATATTATGGGAAAGCTTTGGAGTCTTTGGTTAAAAACGCGACAATAATGAGCATCCACGGAAAAATGAAGCACAAACGGAACAGAATCTTCATGGAATTCCGGAAACTTCCCAGGTGAGAAACTCCCCAGGAATTCCGGAAACTTCTGCAAGAGCTAATCCGGCCACCACTGGAAGCACTTGCTTGGGGCCAAGATGTGGATGTTGATTTAGATGTGAGATTACTGAATAAACCGCTAATTCGAAGAGAGTAGCTACAGAATCCCACTTCTAAGTACCAGAGAGTGCAACTGGAAAGATCTCACGGCGCAGTTCTGCAGGCTGAATGGGGGAATCATTCCCATGCTTCTCTGTTTAAAAATGTTCAGTCTATTGTTAATGGGCATGTCCCTGTTAGCACAGGCTGCCGTATTCTCGATGGGTGGAAGTTTCTGAATAGCTGTCAAGGGTAGTCCCTTGCATAAGACCCTGCAGTAGTCTAGGCTGGATGTTACAAGAGGCCGGATAGCTGTAGCAAGGTTTAGGAGAGGCCACAGCCGATATATCCACCTACACTGCATGGCACTGAAAGTCTGAAAACCATAAGTGGGTAGTGGACTTGCTCCTCTCTTTAAAAACTTTGTCTTTTCCCCCTGATGTTGTAGCGGCATCCTGGTCTGCACCGATGTGATGGCCCGCGGCATAGACATTCCAGAAGTGAACTGGGTTTTGCAGTACGACGCTCCGAGCAACGCAAGGTATCGCAAGCTCTTTCAGGACTGGCCGTTCGTCGACTGAGCTGCCACTGTTGAAACAGCATAGAAGTGTCGGAAGTGTGCGTGTTTGTAAATTGCATGTGCTCCCCCCCCCCAAGCGGCTGTTCTTGCTAAGCTGCCTTTTCAAATAATGTTTTCCAGTGCCTTCGTTCATCGCTGCGGCCGCACCGCACGCATTGGCCACACGGGCAGCGCTCTTGTGTTCCTGCTTCCTATGGAAGAGGCCTACGTCAACTTTCTCGCCATTAACCAAAAGGTGAGAGCTTTCAAAGGGTTAGGGTAGAAGCTCCAAGGGTATGGCTTTCCAAATCATGGTCCGGGGGCCAGATCCGGGGCTTGGGGAAATCCCTCTGCTTCATGAGTGAAGTTTACCATTCTGCTTCTGCACCACATGTATTAGGAAAGATATTGAGAACAAAACGGCTAATATTATAATGGCGTTGTACAAATCTATGGTAAGGCCACACCTGGAGTATTGTGTCCAGTTCTGGTCACCACATCTCAAAAAAGACATAGTGGAAATGGAAAAGGTGCAAAAGAGAGCGACTAAGATGATTCCTGGGTTGGGGCACCTTCCTTACGAGGAAAGGCTACGGCGTTTGGGCCTCTTCAGCCTATAAAAGAGACGCCTGAGGGGGGACATGATTGAGACATACAAAATTATGCAGGGGATGGACAGAGTGGATAGAGAGATGCTCTTTACACTCTCACAGAACACCAGAACCAGGGGACAGCCACTAAAATTGAGTGTTGGGAGAGTTAGGACAGACAAGAGAAAATATTTCTTTACTCAGCATGTGGTTCTTCTGTGGAACTCCTTGCCACAGGATGTGGTGATGGCGACTGGCCTGGACGCCTTTAAAAGGGGATTGGACAAGTTTCTGGAGGAAAAATCCATTACGGTGTACAAGCCATGATGGGTTATGTCAGAATGCCAGATGCAAGGGAGGGCACCAGGATGAGGTCTCTTGTTATCTGGTGTGCTCCCTGGGGCATTTGGTGGGCCGCTGTGAGATACAGGAAGCTGGACTAGATGGGCCTATGGCCTGATCCAGTGGGGCTGTTCTTATGTTCTTATGTTCAGTACATCTGTGCACTGGGCATCGGACGTAACTGCCCAGAGCATCCCGGTGCCCAGATCTACTTGAATATCACACCGCATTGGACTCAGAATGGTAAGCTGTGGTCCAAATGGGGACTGCTTTTTGGACAGACAGCGGTTGTGAATATGGTGACTGCTGCTCTAGGCTGTTGGATTCTGAGACCCAGGGGGCAGGCCAGAGGCAGGGGGTGTATCCATTGCAAGCGCAGGGGTTTGCCCCAGAGACAAGGTGCTCTGACAAAAGTGCTATCTCTGAGCTTTATAGGCTTTTGGGGCTCAGGACTGGCCCTTGAAGGTCAGCTAATTTGAGTGCTGAGTCCGGCCTTAGTGGATGCCCTTGAACCACAGAGGCTTGCAGTAAAACCAGATTGTTGGCAGGGTTCAGGCATTGTGGCCAGACTGCAAACCTTGGTTCAACGCAGCAGGTTCCACCTGGAATGGAGCTTCCGGGCTTTGAATTGTGATTGTCTAGGACAGCCATTTTCAGCCACTGTGCTGTGGCACACTGGTGTGCCGCGAATGGTCCCCAGGTGTGCCACAAGAATTTGGGAGCGGGCCATTTATTAGTAGGGCCAATTGGGGGTGGTGTGCCTTGTCAGTTGTTAAAAAAAACTGATGGTGTGCCTTGACCATTTTAGTGCCCTGTCCGTGTGCCTTGAGATGAAAAAGGTTGAAAAATCACTGGTCTAGGACAGGGGTGTCCAAAGTTTTTGGCAGGAGGGCCACATCATCTCTCTGACATTGTGTCGGGGGCCGGGGGGGGGAAGAATTAATTTACATTTAAAATTTGAATAAATTTACATCAATGAATATATTAAAGATGAACTTAGATGAATGAATGAAGGTCTTGTAATAGCTCAATGCCTATAAAAGGCCTTGCACAGAGCAAGGCTGGCCTTTCCTTTGCTGCCACTACTGCATCACAGACGTGAAACAACAAGCAGTGGAGGGAGCCCTCAGCCCACAGCTCACGTGCGAGGTCAAACAGTCGCCCTCACGCTGAGAGCAGTTGCTTCAGGCCAGTGTGGGCTCCAACAAATCTTTGGAGGGCCAGAGGCTCATTGGAGACTGAGGGCTCCCTGAGGGCCGCATTGAGAGGCCTCGAGGGCCGCATGTGGCCCCAGGGCCGGGGTTTGGGCACCCCTGCTCTAGGAGAAGGAAATGGACAGCATTAAAGCATCTTGTGATGAGAATTTTTATTCTAGCAGAACAGCGGCAGATGTTTCCAAACAATCTGACACTGGATTCTCTCTCTTCCATCCGTAACAGTGTCCCCTGCAGGAAATGACGCCGCAGAGGAACGTGGCAGACGTTCTGCCCAAACTGAAGGCCCTGAGTTTGGCTGACAGAGCAGTGTACGAGAAAGGGATGAAGGCGTTTGTGTCTTGGGTGCAGGCCTACGCCAAGCACGAGTGCAGCCTGATCTTCCGCGTAAAAGGTGATTCGTGCCTGCAGCGCCTGCGTTTCTGGGCCCGGCTAAGCAAGAACTGCTGCTGACCTTGGCCACAGAAGGGAGTGGGGAGACTCTCTGGGCTCTGTTGCCAGCCATTTCCTCTCTTCTTTCATTTGTTTCATCTTTTAAGACAGTAAAGCTGAGGAACGAGGCCTGGGTCTTTGTTTGATTTATGTCCAGTGCCTCATACCTGGAATTCCTTTAGAGCTGGGATTCTCTCACTATGGTCTTCTCCTCTTGTGACGTTACTTACGGCTTCCAGGTCTTGTGGCTCAGCCTGTAATAATGAATTGTCTATCCCTCTTCCTCTGCCAGCAGAGCCCTAGAAAAAGAGCTGCAGAATAGTTTTTAGCAATGTTCAACGTTGTGCTCCAAGCTCCTGCATCACAACTATGGATCTTTTGCAGCACATTGGTTGCAAATAGCTGCTCTGGTTCACCAGGCGGTGTTGGGTGGTGCGTGTGGCACCTAGCAGTGAGACCATCACAGGAGCTTCCGGTGGTGGCAGGAGACTTGGCCCAGTGGGCAGTTGGCTTGGCTCTAGAGTGCAGTTTTCAAGTGTGAGAAAAAGCACACCTGTGCGCCCTGATTCTCTCTGACCTTGGACACTCCCGTCACAGGCTCCATATCTGGAAGTAATTGAGGATGACATCATCACCAGTTACTTCTGGCGGTAACTCTTAAGGAGAGTGTGGCAGCAGTTGGTGCATTGGGGGAGCAGTGTTAAGAAATGCTGCTCCAGAATGAATGAAAATTAATGTTTTAATTCTCATTGAGCCATGCTTAATAATTGCAGAGGGGTAGCCATGTGAATCTGTTGCATCAGAACCATCCAAGGGCCTTAACGGCGTCCTGAAGACCAACAGTCTAAGCAAAGCTAAATGTGTTTTCCTTTAGGCTTCACAAGACTCTCTCATGTCAATATAACAGTGATATTCTTTTTCTGTCCTTGTTTCTGGGCCTGATCCATTCTTGCCTTTCACCACCCTAACAGACCTGGACTTTGCCAGCCTAGCTCGAGGCTTCGCTCTGCTGAAGATGCCACGGATGCCGGAACTGAAAGGCAAGTCCTTCTCGGACTTCGTGCCCGTCGATATAGACACAGACTCTATCCCTTTCAGAGACAAAAACCGAGAGAAACAAAGGCAGAAGCTGCTGGAGCAGAAACAGAAGGAGAGACAAGAACAGGGTGGGAGGACGAGGGTGATCAGGAACAAGTCCTGGTCGAAGCAGAAGGCCAAGAAGGAAAAGAAGAAGAAAATGACCGCTAAACGGAGAAGAGATGAGGTGAGCGGCCACTTCTCTGCAGCCATTTGACCTCTCCATGTTCTGCCCTTCAACAAGAAGTTCCCAAAGGAGGTTTACACTGTGAAATTGATCAACCCGCACCTTCGGTCTAAAATTTTCACTAAGAATGTCTTAACTTTCTGCCTAAAGGTGGCCTGTAAAGGAAATCCCATAAATCCCCCTGGTATCCACAGATCCGTTTATCTGCAGTTTCCAGGCCTCACCCTGCACCCATTAACCTTCATTTATGTTGCTTATAGTCACGTGAAGGGATCTTGTACTTGCTTAAACCAGATGCTATAAGAAGAAAGCTTATAGCAAGGCAAGCAGGCAGGCAGCTTGCAGCTAGAGGGGACAACTCTAATGTGCTTCCTGTTAATGTTCCTGATCCTGTTAATGTGCAAATGTGCTTCCTGTTAATGTTGGCTGAGTCGTCCCCTCTAGCTGCAGGCTACCTGCTTGCTTGTCTTGCTGTAATCAGTCTGGTTAAAGTTGTCGGGGCCCCTCCCAGATGCCCTGACCCCCGACTTACCTGGGAGCAGGCACCCCATGCCCAGGGTGGGGAGGCTTCCCTGCCCTTGAAGGGGGCAAAGCAGGTTGGCTAACCCAACCAGCCAGAGGGGGCTGTCAGGGCAAACAAGGAACACTACAGGAAACAAGCCAGGAACAGGAAAGGCCTTTTCTGCCCCACCTGGAGGAAGGGGAGAGGCCAAAGGGGGCAGGCTTGCTCCATAAAGCAGGAAGGCCAGGGATGCGAGGCAGTCAGTGTGAAGCAGGGAGCTGTGAGGTGAACAGCTCCTGCTCCTAGGCCAGGTTTGGCAGCTCTGCTAGGGAGGAGGACAAGGGTGTTGGAACCCCCTCCCCCTTCAGCCAATCCGAGGCTTACCTGGGGGTGGAACAAGCCTGCTCCAGGCCCCTCCAGGGCAGGGACCCTACAAAAGTAAATACAGGATTCATTTGTGCAACTATAAACAACATAAATGAAGGTATTGGGTGTGGAGGGGCTATGGAGATAGGGCTCCCTGTGTCCAAGCTTTCTAGATCTGTGGGGGGGCATGGAACAGATCCCTGTGGATGTCTGTACTTAGCTAGCTTTGTAGTGTTCCTTAATTTCAGTAACTCAGCCCGGTTAGCCCTTGGGATGTGTGCACAGCCTGGCCAAAAGTCTGTGTGCATCTCCCTACTACGAACAGTAACAGAAGGTTAATGAGATGCTGAGGGAAAGACCAAAACAATCGGCTTGTCTATTTCGGTGCTCCTTTAAAATCTAGATCTCTTTCTTTTTCCCTCTCACCCATTTTTATAGGGCTCCGAGATAGAAGATGAGGACTTGGAGGAGCTCCTGAACGATACTCGGCTCTTGAAACGGCTAAAGAAGGGCAAGATCAGTGAGGAAGAGTTTGAGAAGAAGCTGCTATCCAGTGGAAAGAGAGCCCGGACCGAAACAGTGGATGACTCCATGTCTGAAGGATGAAAAATGAACTGAAGGCTTAAAGTGGGCATTCCAGCTGTGCAACCCAGTCCTACCTGTGTTTCCTTGGCAGTAAAGGCCTGTCATTGGGAATCCCTCCCAAGGCAGTAGGTATAGGATTGCAGCCTAAGGAGTAAGCCCTATTGAGCTCAGAGAGAATGATGGTTGCGGAAGGGGGTGCATCATAGAGCTACATATGATGCTTTAAGCTTCTAGTTTTCCACTTCTGGGGTAAGGTCCCTCTGGGAGGTAGCCTGACCCATCCACAGGGGCAAGTGGACTTCCCAGCAAGGACAGGATCCTGGACCAGGCGCAGCCTTCTTCCTTGTTTCTTGGCTGTACAAGTGTATTCAACGCCCTTTAAAAAGGAGACTCTTTCCCTTCCATAAAGGACAATAAAATGCTTCCCCACCTGCTTGGAGAAGACTCACTGTTTTGTCTGTAGGCGATTTGCTTGTGTCTGGTTCTAGAAGGGGAAGTAAGTTAGTCTGTTCAGTAATTCTAATGCCAGCACTAGATTTGACCTTCAATCCCTTGAGCACTTAAACAGGGCAGAGGTTTGCCAGACCCCTCTGGAGTTAAGAGGAGAGATAGTAAAGTGAATTGCTAAGCAGGATAAACACGACTAAGCAAGTACTTAGAGGGTTGTAGTCCAAGTTTTTCTGTTGGCAACCTTCAGTCTCGAAAGACTCTGGTATCACGCTCTGAAAGGTGGTTCTGAAACAGCGTCTAGTGTGGCTGAAAAGGCCAATTCGGGAGTGACAATCCCTTCCACACCAGGAGCAAGTGCAGTCTGTCCCTGGTCTGTCTCCCTGGCTGTGGGCCTTCCTTCTTTGCCTCTTTGCCTCAGACTGTTGGCCGAGTGTCTCTTCAAACTGGGAAAGGCCATGCTGCACAGCCTGCCTCCAAGCGGGCCGCTCAGAGGCCAGGGTTTCCCACTTGTTGAGGTCCACTCCTAAGGCCTTCAGATCCCTCTTGCAGATGTCCTTGTATCGCAGCTGTGGTCTACCTGTAGGGCGCTTTCCTTGCACGAGTTCTCCATAGAGGAGATCCTTTGGGATCCAGCCATCATCCATTCTCACGACATGACCGAGCCAATGCAGGCGTCTCTGTTTCAGCAGTGCATCCATGCTAGGGATTCCAGCACGTTCCAGGACTGTGTTGTTTGGAGCTTTGTCCTGCCAGGTGATGCCAAGAATGCGTCGGAGGCAGCACATGTGGAAAGCGTTCAGTTTCCTCTCCTATCAAGAAGTTTAGTTTATCACTAATTAAACTTGGGATACAATCTAGATTCTCAACACACTTTTAAAAGACTAACACGTGTACAATGGCACAATCTTTTGTAGATGCTTCTGGTACAAATCAGTTCTATACCAATTTTAGTTAAATGTGGACTGCATCTAGGAGGAAGCAAACAGCAAAATTATCACTTCGTGGTAGGGATTGTCCTTCCTCTAACAGTGATGTTAATTACCATGACAGCTTACAGTTAAAATGCATGCTGGGAAACAGCAGTGTGAAGCTGTGCAATAGACTTCTGTCCCAATTTTATCTCAGGTTTAAAATATCTAATCTATGCAGTGTAAGATTTGTGTAGTATATGAAATCTGAGACCTCTGCGCCAATCTGAATGAATTTTATTCCCAAGAAAATTTAGATTTCAAACGACATATAGCCATTCATACAATCAAATCAAAATTCTGCAAAAAAAGAGACATCCATTGATGACCCTTCTTATTTACAGTTCATGCTTGCCCTTTGGTCAGGCAGGCAACGCAGCACATTGCGCTCCTTGCCTTGGGAGGTGGTGGGTTTACAAGTAGAGTTTAATGAGTTCATCGCTGACGGCGGAGGGCGTTAGGACGCCAAGGTCTGTGAAGAGCAGAGTGATCAGAGATGGGGAGGTATAGTCGATCCAGGGGTGCTCCTCTGTTAGAGCCTTGCTTTTCTTCAACGTGTCTGCTTTGTACTAGAAGAGAACACAACACACACAAATATTTCCTGTAAAGGCACAGCTTTTTCCCCATCAAGCTGGGCAGCAGGACTGCCTCCTGGAGAGAGAGAGAGACCATCCTACTTCAGTGACGGACTATGAATGCCTGAACATCAGGGGTCTTCCAACATCAAGAAGTGAAAGTAAGACAAGGCAGGTGGGAGGGAGATCGAGGAAGTGCACACTGAATTTTGAGGGGCTGGGGCAAATCCCTGGCGAGATTGACCACTCTTAGCCCTGGTTTGGAGATTGCAGGCCTAAGGCCTAAAACAAGGTGGCTACCACAGCCCGGTTGCGACCCCCTTCTAGGTCAGGTCCCGACTTGCGTGTCGAAGCCCTCTGCTACACATGGACAGTGCAATCTAAAAGAACGTCAGTAAACCACAATAACTTCCCCTCACCTTAAACTTATCCGGGACATCTTGTTGGTTCAGCGGAAACAACCGCACAAACTTGAAGCTCTCGGCGACCACGTAGAATGGCTTGTTCTGTGCTTTGGCGCACACGGCCATTTGGTTTGTACCGATCTGCGGAGGCCGTTTCAGAAAGGAAGAAGCAAAAGTGTCAACCTCTGGCTGATGGTGCAATGCACCCTTTTAAAAAGTTATTTAACACTCAACCCCAATCAGAAACCAAAAATCCCATAAGAGCCAAACTCAATCCCATTCAGCCAAACTGAAGTTGGGTCCCGCTGATTTCCAAACAGCAGAGATTCAAATCCCAAGGCTGCACAGCCACACCAGCAAGGCAGCTCTTGAAACCAAAGCAGCCATTTCCAAGACCAATCAAAACTTAGTATTTGGACACACAAATGTGGCATCTGCCACAGACACGATAGTTTACCTTGTTAATGATGCCTCCGTTTTCTACGACTCCTTCAGCGCCAACTATCACCAGATCCACTTTCTCCATTATGTAGCTGTGTAGAGACGGACAAAAAGACTTGGCAAGACTACACCAACCTCAGGGTTGCATTTGTGGTGTCTTTCAATGACCAAAGTCTTACCCTGTTATTTCCAATGACGCTTTTCGAAGCGAGGCTACTGGTATTCAATTAGTCTGCCTATCTATAGACCTTACATTTCTGTCCTTGCTTCAAGGAGCTCAGGGTGGCACACAGAGAGTTTGTGGGTAGACAGGCTTTTGCTTAGCAGATACTTGCATACAAGAAGTACCAGGTTCGATCCCTAGCAGCGTCTCCCATTAAATAAGAGATCTGATAGCAGGTGTTGACCTGCCTGAAACCCAAGCAGAAACACTACCAGTTGGGGTTGACAGCACTGATAGAGGGGCTGACTCAGCAAAAGGCACTCGGCCCGCCTCCATTTCAAAAGCACTGCAGCACCGAACCCCTGTACTTACCCAACAGCTGCATCCAGGATCACGGTCACAGGAATACCAAGTTTTTCCAGGGCTTTGGCCATCTTCTGCCTGCAAGAGACAAAAGAAGTTTCACAATATTTTAAAGACCTTCAGAGTACAAAATTGAGTGAAAGTGCCTATTCTTGCCATGTAGCATAAGAACATAAAAACAGCCCTGCTGGATCAGGCCACAGGCTTCCTGTATCTCACAGTGGCCCACCAAATGCATGAAACGGCATCAAAGATTTCCAGGTACTTGCCCTGCCAGGTCTGGCTGCGATTCGGTAATGTAGACGCTGAAACGCTTCTTTGCTTCTGTCGCGGTTTCCAACACCCTCAGGACCACTTTGGAGTAGGCATGAGTCAATATTCTCTGCAGGGACATGACACACATGATCCAAAGTTACCAGCAACACCACAATCCAATGTTTTTAAAAATGCCACTCATATTGCAATAAAATAAAACTTACTAGAATCACAAACTGAGAGTTGGGAGGGACCCTGAAGGTCATCTAGTCTAACCCCTTCCTCAGAAGAGGCATCTGCTACAGCATCCCTGAAAAATGGTCATCAGCTTCTGATTGAAAACCTCAAATAAGTCAATGCCCACCACTGCATGAGGCAAACTCTGGTAGTGCCAGATAGCTTTTACAGTTAGGAAAGTGTTCCTTATGCCTAGATTAATCTACTTCCCTGCAGTTTTATCCTATTGCTTCTACTCCTGTCCTCAGGAGTCATGGAGAACAAGTCCTTCCCTGCCTTCCAAGATAAAGTCTGAAGGACTAAAGGACACCTGAAGATGGCTCTCATATCTCCCCTTAGTCTTCTCCATCTAAGCATATCAAATGCTTTTAACCATTCTAACTACAACTATAGAACTAAGTACTATATACTGCTTCAAGTTTCTTCTCAAGAGAGATTGGATATAAAATCTTAAATACACAGAGTCATCATAGATGTCCTATATCTGGTTTTGACCCTGAAGTTTGCAGAATGTTACATTTTGTGCCCAGTATACCAGTTCCTGTGCTTGTGCAGGAACCCAAAGAAGCAACCCAAAGAATTTCATGGTCATCCATTATCCTCTCATGTCCAGACTCACTTACCGCCCCATCTTTGATAAACGTGTGGCAAAGCTTGGCAATTTTATTTCTTGAAAGCGAGACCCTCCAGAGAAAATGCTCCCCTCGTTCAATCATGATAGCTTTACATTTGGAGTAGTCCTAGAAGAAGCAGCAAGGTTTAAAGACAAAAGGAGATGGTGTCACAAGGCCAGAAACAAGCTGAAACGTGACAGGTTGAGTCTAGGGCTTTTAAATTTGAATATTTGGTGTTTTGTTACCCTGCATATGCCTGATCGCAGAAGCTAAGCAGGGTCAGGCCTGGTTAGTACTTGGATGGGAGACAGCCTGGGAATACCG
The DNA here is from genome assembly GCF_035046505.1 of Tiliqua scincoides. NCBI lineage: Eukaryota > Metazoa > Chordata > Lepidosauria > Squamata > Scincidae > Tiliqua > Tiliqua scincoides. Next base: position 14,954,391 of record NC_089834.1, read on the forward strand.
GGTGCTGCAGGCTTATACCATAGTCTTTCGAGACTGAAGGTTGCCAACCAACCATGCTGGTTAGATCTATGGGCTGCCCTTTTTATTGAATGCTGCTGGTTGTCTTTTTTGTTTTTCTTGTTCTTGGCTTATAATGGGATATTTTAAAGGTTGCCTTATTTTGTAGGGATTTTAAATGTTTATATTGTTTTTATGCAATTTCATATTTGGAAGCCACTTTGAATGCCCTTCGGGAGATAAAACTATGTATAATTTTGTAAAACAAACAAAAATACTTTGGATGTGGTACTGCAGAGATAATGCTCCTCCCCAGTCTCCAATGTAAAAGTGCTGGGTTTAGGGCTATTTTCATTAAGAGGTCTTACTCAATTAAATTTAGATGCAACTACAGTCTTTTGAAGGAAAAAAAAAGACACTGTTTTTGGATGGTGCATGTATTTGCTACAGCAGATACCATCTAAGGGCCCAGTCCTATCCAACTTTCCAGCACCGGTGCAGCCCCAATGCAGCCCCTTACAAATGTTCCCATACTTTGAGGCGGCCTCTGAGACTGCACCCCCAACACAGGAAGCAATGCATACCCCATTGGCACAGCAGCACCGGCACTGGAAAACTGAATAGGATTGGGCCCTAAGAAGAGGAATTCTGGCCTGTGTCTATTTGTTGGCGTGTGTGCATGTTGCGAGCTGCTGGAGAGCGGACGACGTTCACGCAGCTGGCTGCCCGGCTATTAGCTTGGCTTGCCTATCTCCCAAGGTTGGAGCGCACACACTCCCGGCGACAAAGACAACACAAGGCAGAAGTCCTCCACCAAACGCCTCTTTACTATGTACAAGAGCAACAGTCCAAACTGTACAAATGGTACACGAATCACTGATCTCACTGATGTAGCCTTCGGCACAAATCCACTCTGCATCTCCCACACCCCAGTTTGCTCCTGCTGGAATATATATGTGTGGTAGCCAATCAGAGAGCAGTAAAAACTGCAGAGTCACTCTGACTTAGCATGTGCTGCCACACACACACACACACACACACACACACACACACAGGGAGCAGTCACCTGGTCTTCATCACCCGATGTTTCATCATCCTTTCTGCTCCCAGGATGCTGTGCTGGCTCAGTCAGGCCAAGGCTTCAGGCCTGCTACTATTCAGCCTGTAAATTACCTAGCAGACCCGGGGATGAACCCTTGACAGTGCAGAAGATTAAAATGCATTTTAAACAGATGCACTGATGAAAGGTTGCAGTCTGTCACCTGTGCTGAACTATACTCACTGGGTTCTCCAAGGATGTGAGACTGATGAATCTTAAGAAGAGCTCTCCTCCAGAAGAGACAGCCACCGAGGAGTCAACGCCAGACAGTGTTTCTATAGCATTCTTGAGATTTGCTCTCAGCCCTTGAATTGTCTCACCTGACAGAGAGCAGGAGAAAGTGAGAGAGACAGAAAGGACCAAAGCCCTATCTAGTTCCAGAGTTGGCAGAAGGGAAGTTGGAACCTACAGAACCCAAGTCAAAAAGGGTTTCTGACTTCCAAGGCCATCTAGTCCAGCTTCCTGTATCTCACAGTGGCCCACCAGATGTCTCTGGGAGCACACAAGAGGACAAGAGGCCTGCATCCTCAATAACTTGCCTTTGTCCCTCTTCAAAAACTCCAGCAAGACATGGATGGCAGCCACGGCAGTGGCGACGTCTGGGTCCTCCCTCATCCGCGTCTTAAAGGCTTCCACAAGTTCTGAGAAGAAAAAATGGGTGGGGAAGGAAAGGAGAGGGTTAGAAAGCACAGCACAAGTGTCAAGCACTCCGATAAGAGACCTGCCTTTTCCCTCTCACACAGCACCAGAGCCAGGGGACAGCCACTAAAGCTGGGAGTCTGTGGAACTCCTTGCCACAGGATGTGGGGATGGTGGAGGGATGCCCCTTTCCCTCTCACCCACCACCAGGACCAGGGGGGCAGCCACTAAATTGGGAGTCCGTGGAACTCCCTGCCACAGCATATGGCAACACAGTGGATGGAGGGATGCTCTTTTCCCTCTCACACAGAGCCGGGGGGCAGCCAATAAAACTGAGCATCTGTGGAACTCCCTGCCACATGATAAGAACATAAGAACAGCCCCACTGGATCAGGCCATAGGCCCATCTAGTCCAGCTTCCTGTATCTCACAGCGGCCCACCAAATGCCCCAGGGAGCACACCTGATAACAAGAGACCTCATCCTGGTGCCCTCCCCTACATCTGGCATTCTGACTTAACCCATTTCTAAAATCAGGAGGTTGCGCATACACATCATGGCTTGTACCCCATAATGGATTTTTCCTCCAGAAACTTGTCCAATCCTCTATATGATGTGGGGATGGTGGTGGAGAGAGGGATGCTCTTTCACACAGCACCAGAGCCAGCCACTGAAACTGACTGCCTGTGGAACTCCCTGCCACATGAGGTGGTGATGACACCTGGAGGCCTTTCAAGGGGACTCCAGTCCGAGGCCTGTCTGAGGCTGCTGGGGGGCCCAGGGAGGCTCCCCCCTTACCTGTTTTGTTCATGATGAAAGGAGCTGCCACTCGAAGCCCTTCCAGCCACTCTCTCCCTCGCACACCCTGCAGGCGGAACCTTACTCTCAGGGCCACGCTGCCGCATCGGACCCCTTTCCCCGCTGCACACAACCCATTCCGGTTGGGAGTGGGTATAGAGTTCGAGAAAAAGGATAGAGCGGCACGGGCTGCGTGTACTTCCGGTGCGCCTGCCATAAAACCGGAAGTCGCGCATTGGACGGTGAGATGGGCAACTCTGGCGTTTGTTTATGCATCACTTGTCAGTGGCGCGCCCGGGCTGTGTGTGACGTCACTTTCGAGCGACGAGAGGCTCAGGTTGTGCTGTCCCTGCTGCCAGTTGGGCGCCATGAGCGGGGGTGAGTGTGAGGCCTCAGGGCTGCCCCTCCCCCCCATCCCAGTCACACCAGAGCTGGGGTCCCAGTTGCCTTGCTGGGCTGTGGGGGGGGGGTCCCAGTTGCCTTGCTGGGCTGTGGGGGGGGGGGTGTAACTGTCACCAACTCCCAGGCCTCTTGAGGTGGTCCTGCTGGTGGAGCCTCCATGGCCAGAGGCAGCCTACCTGTGAAGGCTGGGAGGTGGTGAGGCAACCGCAGGGCAGGGCCTTGGCCAGCAGGCCTTATACTACGTGCGTATATATATATATATATATATATATATATATATATATACACACACACACACACACGTATATATATGTGTGTGTGTGTATATATATATGTCTAGCTGTGTGTGTGCGCGCGCGTGCGGGGGGATCTCCAGTCTCTCTCTATATGTAGCTATATCTTGTATATCTTGTATATCTCTTGCAGCCCATTCTCATTTACATACATATATATGTATATATCTGTGTTTATTTATTTAGACAGGTATTTATATACCGCCTTTCTTTGGTCGTCAGATTTCTCCTCAGACTTTAATCCAAGGTGGTTTACATAGACCACATAGACCACCTTTACATAGGTGGTTTATGTTTTTTTATATATATATATATATATCTTTCGTGTGTGTATAGTATACGTATATACAGTGTGTGAGTGACACTGGGGTCCCAATTCTCATTATATGTTAATTTTGCAACTCAGTCTCATTTTATATATGTGTGTACGTATATAAATGTTTATAGTGTTATATATATAAATTGCATGCATAATTTTTTCCATTTTTTCCCAGATGATGAGCTGAATCTCTTAGTCATTATCGTTGACACGAATCCTATCTGGTGGGGAAAGCAGGCATTAGGCGGATCGGAGGTAAGACCTCTTCATGATGTGAGGTCATGAAATCACATTGTTGTCTTTATGTATGCCAAGCTGTGATGTAATGTATGACTGGGCAGGACAGGACAGGACGGGGGGATTTTTTCAATAAAAGTAGCATATATACCGTGTTTCCCCGATAATAAGACACTGTCTTATTATTTTTTTTGGACAGAAAAACACCAGAAGGCTTATTTTCAGGGGAGGGCTTATTTTAATGAACATTGACAGCAATTTTAATAAACAGGTAAATGTGAACAAATCATGCCCCCTGAGTTCTTCTTTTATCCTCTATCATGCCCCCTGAGTGCTTATTTTATCCTCCATCATGCCCCCTGAGTTCTTCTTTTATCCTCCATCATGCCCCTTTTATCCTCCATCATGCCCCCTCGCTCCCGCTTACATACCGGGTTTTTATGTTGTCCTGCCTCAGCTCTCCTCCGCGGCACTGCTCTCAATGGCGCCAGCAAGCAAATCACTGGGGAAGAACAGGATGACGCGCTCACTGCTGCAGCTCTGATTGGATGCAGCTCGGAGCGCGGCGTGCGTTTCACCCGGGGGGGGGACGGGACGGTGCATACAGAGGGTACCGTAATGTAGCGTGTAGCGCAGGGGATCACCTTCACTACAGTAGCAATCTCAATAGTGCTTATTTTCGGGGGAGGGCTTATTTTAGAGGAATCTTACACAGTAAGGGGAGGGCTTATTTTCAGGATAGGTCTTATTATCGGGAAAACACGGTATATGCATAGTAATTGCTCCTCAATCATAAATACAGTTTGCTGAGATGCTCACTGGTTTAGTTTGTTGCTTTTGAATGTTTGTGGTCTTCAGTGTTTTTCTGTCCTTTTCCTCACAGTTTACACTCTCGCAATGCCTCGATGCAGCCATGGTGTTGGGAAACTCTCACTTATTTATGAACCGCAACAACAAACTTGCTGTGATAGCCAGTCATATCCAAGAAAGGTATTGTCGCTCTTTGTGATTGTGGCTTTGGGGATAGAGAAGTGGGGAGTAAAAGGGTAGCAAGGGAGCAGATGTAGTTTTGGGGTTCTTATTCTGCTTTTGAGTTTTACTGGTGTACAAGGCTAGTCTCTTTTGAAAACAGTACTTTGGTCCAGTTTAGCAAGATAACTCATATGCTTAGGCTGTTTGCCTAGAGGTTTGTAGCTACTCACCCTAGGTGAGTGCAAGTGTGCAGAGGGTGCTGTTGGCCTAACCTACCTTGCAGTGTTATTTTGAGGTCAGGGAAGAGAATAATGCTAATAATAATAAATAAATTATTTTTATTTTATGAGCTCTATTTTATTTAGCTCATTTTATGAGCTAAAGGTACTATAAGAATAAAATAATGCAGCCGCACTTCCTCAGTTTCACTCAGAATTACTGTTAATAATAATAATAATAAATGTGTGCTTTGAGTCTAAAGTCTGCTGTTTGATGCCTTGTGTTACTTGTGACAGTGAAGACCTATTGTATTTAACGCAGCTTAATCCTGTGCTTACAATTTTCTTAGCCGTTTCCTGTACCCTGGAAAGCACTGGACGGCCGCTGATCTCTTTGGAGAGGGGGGAGACTCTAATATATTTGGCAGCAAAGATGGAAAGTATGAGTTACTAGCGACCATCAATGAAACTATTGCGGCGGAGGTGAAGGACCTCATGACCAAAAGTAAGATGCTGCTGCTTCAGTTCACTTTGTTTTGGGAGTATGTGTGTCTCTTGTAGTGCCAGAAAATTCAGTATTGTATCTATTTGTGCAATTTTGTTGTTGTTGCAGCTGAAATAAAGGGGCAACAGACCGAAACACTCCTGGCAGGATCTCTTGCTAAAGCACTTTGCTGTATCCTTCTGAAACTGATGTGATTCAGACGTGCTTGTATTTTGTGCTCTTAGATGTTAGGCAAGTGGTTTATCTATGCGGTGTCATTTATATACAATGTATAGAGCAGGCCTATGTTTTAATGGGGGGGGGGGAAGTTTAGGGATGGACAAGGGCAGTGAGGAATCAACGTGAGCCAATCCAATTATTCTTGCATAGTCCTGGCCACATTTTTTTTTGGGGGGGGGGAAGGACTGATGGGCTTACCAGGTAAGATGAGTTCTGAGAAAGGATCCAGAGGAGGAGGGAGACCTGGCAATCCATACATGTACTGGGAAGCCATTTCAGGGGATGGGCTATGTTCCTGCGTGCTTGTTTATATGTAATTTCTTTAGATTTGTAATTGTAGTTGCATTTATAGGGAGTGAGGATATGGGGTAAGTACTGTATCACATCGATCTCATGTCTTCCTTGAAAATAAACTTTGCCACTTTCCTCTCTGCTATAACAAGATCTGAAAGGTTATGTCCTGGTATTGTCCAGGTGCTCCCGAAAAATGTTGTCAAATTGATTCCTTAAACGTTGCATCTCCTAGATATTCACAGGATGACGAAAGGAGGCAAAGGTACAGAATTCTCTGGTTTTAAACTGTTAATGAGTTATGAGAAATAGGAACGAATGGGGAGGGGAGGCGTTTCTTGCAAATGGAAGCTCAAAACTTTGTTATTCCAACTCTGACTACGTTTTCAGTGAGTTCACTTGCTTTCAGAATTAACGCTTGTGCTTTTTTGCATGTGGTGTTTCCTGTGGAGTGGCTGGACATGCTTCGGCCCTGTGCAGGCTTAAAACCTAACCATTGCACAATCGGTTGCCTTAACCCTTTTAGGGGTTAAAGTAATTCCTTGGGTTAAGATCCTAAGGAAACAGTGAAATCAGAATTTTGCTTGCTAAGCTAAGCCTGGATCAAGCCTGGATCAAGATAGCATGTCTAGGGAGATGTGAGATGTGCTGGCAGACAGAGAGATGGGAAAGTCACCTTAACCACAGTTTGCCTGGTGCAATTGTAATGCTTAACACTGGTGAAATGCTAACCATTGTTTCCAAACCTACTTCAGACCATAGTTTCTTGGTTACTGATGAATCCCTTAGTCATGCTTTAGGTATTCAGAGATGGTGTTTAACCATGATGAAAATAAACTATGATTATGTGTGGTTGTATGTAACACACATGGAACTGATGGATACAAGTGGTGGGAGGGTGAGAACATATTCTTTGAGGGTTGTTCTGGGAGGAAAGATCACAGAGCTTCATAGGATAATATACAGAATGGTTTAGAGACTTATGTTTCCCATTTTTTCTCCTTCCCCCCCCCCCCCCCATTCAATACACCAGCCAGTCAAGAAATTAAATCCAGGATTTTGGTAAGACTTCTCTATTTAAAAGTTGAAACACAAGAGCAGCTGTCGAGTCAAGTGTGGTAGACTAATAAATGTTGATCACCTTTCCTAGGTCATAAAAGCTGCAGAGGATAGCACACTGCAGTACATGAATTTCATGAATGTGATCTTCGCGGCCCAGAAACAGGTGATGCCAAGGGTTTTAACATGTTGTGTTGCTAATCTTCTCAATTCTCTTTAGAGTGATTTGCAAAGGTTCCTTTTCTGTCCATATGCTGAACTTGCCTGGTGGGCCTCAGCAAATCTCCAGGGGGCTGCGTTCTGTGACTGGGGTAGGGAGGAAGTGGCTAGGTGTGCATGGCATTGTGGTTCAAAATGGACAGGATTGAGATCCAGAACAAGTACTGAGGATGGGGGTGTGTGTGTGGATCAGAGGTGCTACTGCTAAATCAGCACCTGTAAAGGGCTTCCTCCCTTATTTTTAGCAAGGGGAGAGCCCCTGTTCATCCCAGCTCAACATATTTTCCTGTAATAACACAGCCCCACACACTTTTTGCTGTCTTAAAAGTTAGACCTATTGCTGGGTATATTTGAGGTGTTGATTTAAAAAGTGGCATCCGTTTTGCCCTGTCGTGTCTAGTTTTGAGTGGTTTTTATTTTGTTATGGCGTTTCAGAATATTTTGATCGACGCCTGCATTTTGGACTCGGATTCGGGGCTTTTACAGCAGGTATCTATCCCTCAATGCTCTTCGTGCCAGGAGCTGCCTCCTAGAATGCCTCTGTGTCACCCCCTTTCTGACTTCTTTCAAATTCCTCCTCCGAATCTGTCTCCTTTGTGAAGACTTTGTCCTGCCCCTGCTGTTCCTGTGCCCCTGCACAAGAAGCTCCAATCACTGCATGCCCTTCCTGTGTCTATCCCTGCTTCCATTTCCCTCCCCTTCTTCTGCTGTCTCCCCCGTGTCTCTTTTGAGATTGGGAGCCCCTTGGGGCAGGTACCTGTCCTCTCATTCTCTGTAAAGAGCCCTGTACATAGGTAGCTCTGTATACCTAAGTGAACACTGCCATGTTTTCCAGGCTTGTGATATTACTGGTGGTCTCTACTTGAAAGTCCCCTACATGCCATCTCTTCTGCAGTATTTGCTGGTGAGTTTGAGAAGGACTGAACTTGTCTTCGTATGCAAAGCGGGGGCTGTGACCTCTCCCTCTCAGTCCAGGACAACCACCTTCCTTCCAGATTTTCAAACCTCTCTCCCATTCCAGTGTGTCTACCTACCTGACCAAGAGCAAAGATCCCAGCTCATCCTGCCACCCCCTGTTCATGTTGACTACCGAGCTGCCTGCTTCTGCCACCGGAATCTCATCGAAATCGGTTACGTCTGTTCCGTGTGTTTGTCAAGTAAGGTTTTTATCTGATTGGCTTTATCCAGTTTGTGTTTTGGCTTCTGTAATCTTAAGGCACCCAGTCTGAATGTGTCTGTTTTATTTTCCAGTCTTCTGCACCTTCAGTCCAATTTGTACGACTTGCGAGTAAGTGTCTCCAGTATACTTTTTATTTTAGAAAGATGTAACAGCAGGGTGTCTCTGTTTTGGGCTTCTAATCCTCTCGGACTTAAAAGTAAATTTCGTGCCCTCATTGTTGCAGAGAGAGGGGCTTAGAATTGTTTATGGTGTTTGCCGAACTGGGCTGGGTAGCGAACGTTATAGAATGGACACCAAATTCAGTGGATAATGGAATCTTTGGGGAGAGGCCTGTGTGGCACTGCAATTACTTATCTGGGGGCCACACCTGGGCCTATGGAGGTCACACACGGCCTCCCAGCATCCTCGGAAGCCCTCCTGGATACGACCAGAAAGCATGCAGACTCCCTGTGCTTCAGAACACCTCCAGAGTTGACTGGAAGTTGCCAGTGCAAACCAGAAATACCTTCCGGTTGGGACTGGCAGGTCCTCTGAGGCCCTCCAGCCACGGGCTCGACATCCAGATATTCCAGCCCACAGATAAGGAGGATCTACTGTACCAGCTTCTGTGGGACAATAGCAGGGCTGGGTTTGTGGGCCTTCCTGGAGGCATCTGCTTGATCACTGGGGAGGCTGGACGATGGAATAAATGGATCTTTGATCTGGCCCAGCTGGGCTGTCCTGATGTCCTAAAATTTTGTAAGTGAATATCTGCATTGCTATGTAATTTTCGTAACCCATTCTGGGTACTCATTCTAGTTTTCCTAGATGCAGAATATTGACTTGCTGACAGGGCAGGTGGAACATACACAGCCTGGATCCACCCAGCCGACGTTGATCACCCTTTTTGTCTTGTTCCAGGACTGCTTTCAAGATATCGCTGCCAGCTGTCATGAAGGCCAAGAAAAAAAAACTTAAATTGGCCTCCTAGCAGCACTGTCAACACCTGTGTGCAATTTCCCAATTCAGATTGCAGCTGTGGGCGAAGTTCATAGCCAGGTGGAGGACGGGCTTAACTGTTCACACCAGTGGTGCAAGCTGGATGCGGTTCGGTTTAGTGACAAATGACAATGCTAGTTTACAACTTGTGTTGACAATGCTGTCGTGTTTTGATCTGGGACTGTCTTGAACCTACAACTGCAGCTGACCGAAGCACAATGTCAAAAACGTATAATCCCACAAGACGTGGGCTGCGTCTTCTCGTATTTCTCTGAACCACCTTTGCTATTTGGAAGAAAGCTAAATTTAAAGTTTTGGTGCTCTCTACCTAAACAGAAAACCCTGTTGAGTTAGGCAGAAGTGTCGTATATTTAGAGACTGTGATCCACGGCTCCAGGGCAGGTCTTGCAGAGCTCCACTTGAATTAATTAATAGCGAGAACTGCCCAGTTTAAAGTCTGTAGACGCGCCGAGCTCTGCAGACCTCTGAGCTCGGCTTTTCAGCACGATTAGTTGTCAGTCATGGACATTTTGGTCTTTATTTTTTAACAGAGAAAACTGCACCTGCTTTGGGTATGCTTAAGACTGATTTAAAAAGGCAGCCTGATGGCCCAAAGCTTGTGCTGGCACAATTACATGAATGAATCATATTCTGGCAGAACAAATCTGAGATCTGCACCATTGCTCAGCTGCCATTAAAAGCAACCCAGTAATCACCCAGCAACTTCAGTAGTGAGGATCCATCTTTCCCTTTCTGGGTATGCTGAAAGATATCTCTTGTTTTCTGTGGTTCCGTCACAGGCTCTTTTTAAGGGTTTGTTTTGACAACTAGGGAGAGTTTGGCTTTCCAATAGCGGTTTTTTTTTTATAAGTACTGTGTGGTTTCTCCTGTCTCACATTTGGCTAGCTTTGAGGAGAGACCAGGAAAGGAAAAGCCTGGTGTACATTGATTTTGTGTGTGTCCAAAAGGTGAGCCAATGTTCCATTCCTTTCATGCATTGGAGGGGGGGGGGGGAGTTTCAGTGGCACTGTGCTTCCCGAGCAAAAATACCATTTATGTTCTGTTTGGTTGTCCACTGGGAAGTGCTGATTTCTCGAGACTATATAATTTATTACCAGACTCAGCTGGTTTTTCATCAGACCTGTGTTAAGTCAAATGCTTTTACTCTTTGCTAGCTTGAATGCTGTTTTTTTTTTGGGGGGGGGGGTTAATGTCATTTTGTAACTTTCTTTAATAAAACGGTTACTAAGAAGATGTTACTGGGGTATTCAAAGAGTGGGGGGGGGGGAATCTTGCAAAGAAAACCAGGAAGCTTGCTGGGCCAGGCAAATTTATTACTGGTCTACTTGACCCCAACGCTTATGTTAAATGTTTACATCCTGCCTTTCTTTACATCACCGGGATGCTGTTGGCTTAGAATTCTTGGTTGGGAATCAAGGCCACGTCTGGACAGCTGCTTTTCAGATTTCAAATGATCGTTCCCTCTTTGCTTGTTGCTCATGTGAGGTCTTGTGGATGGCGAACATGATGGAGCAGAGGCAAGGAGCTTTCTCTTCTGGTCATCTGCCACTCGCTGCTGTGTCGAGATCTCTAGATGTTGTCTGGGAAATAAGGGTCTGAGGCCTATGGTTTAAAGACATTGTAGGGTCAATTCTGCTTGGAAGGAGAGAAACCCCTTACGGTGTGGCGCAAGCCTAGGCACCTACCCCTGCCCAAATGACTTACCTGATTTCTATGATCCCCCCCATTTTAAGGATTGTAAGTCGCTTTTAAATCTTATTTTAAGACAAAGGTGAGCAGCCCTCAGGTTTGCAAGATCGGTTCTTTGATGAGAATCCTGAGGTTTGCCAACTAAAGTGAGAGAGCCAATCTAGGAAATGGATGCATACTTAATATGCAGTGTTCCTGTTCATACGCTGAGTGCAGGAATTTCTTTTCAATACCAGAACTGACCATACAGCCCCATCTCCTGAAATCTGTTCTTGGTTCCCTCCTCCTAAGCCTTCTTTATTTCATCAGCCTAATTTAAGGGTAGGAGGGAAAGATTTTTCTTTTTGGTTGTTTCTATCATTGGACAAACTTGGATTTGAACATTTGCAGAAAATAATTGATACTTAATACATAGTATTGTGGTTTTCGAATATGAGTGATTCACTTGTATTATCTTAAATGTTGTCCTTACAATAACATTGTAAGGTGAATATTTTTAGCCCCATACTGCAGGTAGAAAAAGCTGAGACTGAGAGGGGGAGTGGCTTGCCTAAGGCCACCAAGTGGATTCAAGGCAGAGGAGATTTATAAATTGGGAATGTCCTGATTTGTGGGTCAGGCTTTTACTCACTCTATCACACCAGCTGTGGATCTACTGAGTCTATAGATCTACTGTGCATCACTCAGAAATCAGCTAATAGGTCATCTGCCTTCTGTCTACCTCTTTTGTAAGCACCTGATTTTTAATTTTAGGTGTTCAGTAAGCATAGTGCAGTTATGAGCTGTGATTTGGGAAGTCTCTGGTTCAAATCTCCCCTCTGCCAGGAACTCCATAGGTCCTCTTAAGCAACCCCTTCCCGTTCAGCCTTAGTCTTCCTCATCTGCAATATGGGGGTAAGCATAGTTACCTCGTAAAGACTGACAGATGATACATGTGAAGTGTTTTAAGCATTTGGAAATGTTGTTAATAATCTGGAAGCACCCAAGATTTTTGCACGTGTAGCGCAATTGGTTTCTCAAAAAGGCAATGCTGGGTTTGTGAGGTTTCCGAAATGGCTGTTTCCCCAGGCCCTAAGCTTACTTTGCAGGGTCGGCGTCTGGATCGCATTGGGTGCTTGGCTGACGATGAAAGTTATGGCGGCATCTGGCTTTGCATAAACCTTCGTGTCCAAACTCTTCCAGCTGCTCCTACTCGAAGCAAGCCAAGAGAAGTTGATGCTGGAGAGAGTTCTTTGGGAGTCTCTTTCTGTGGCTGTCGGTGATCCTCTCTTGAGGGCGACCCTGGGGACCAGCTTCCTCTTCATGAGGAGACCAAACTGCTTTTGCTCCTCGTTGAGCTGTCTCAGCCTGGTGAGCTTTTGGTCTTCTAGTCTCTTCAATGTCTGGGAAAAGAAGCAAGGGAGGGAAGACATGCAACCAACTTAAGAAACTGCCACTTGCAAGGCTGATGATAATGGCAGTGCAATCCTATACAGCTTTACTCTGACGAAGGCCTCACTGCTCAGTGGAGCTTCCTTCCAGGCAATCATACAGGTTTGCACTGAATAGTTTTTGCATTTAAACCGGTTCAAGGTTATCTGAACTGGTTACCAAATTATATTTTCACCTTGCCTACAGAGGACCTGCATTTTTAACACTTCAGTTCCCTGCCTCTAAGCCATTGCAGGTGCTCAGATGTGTGCTGGATCAGGCCCAGTGGTGTCACTAGAGCTTGTGTCATCCAGTGCAGGAGGCCAGCATGTCAGATTTTGACCAGTAATGGTTTCAACCCCCCCATACACATCACCCGTGTGGCCCGCACCCCCCCCCAGTGATGCCACTGATCAGGCCATCTGTGACTTGGCCGGAAAGAAATCCAAGAGGCAGTAAAACTAGTCACCTTACCATGGTCAGGTTCCTCTGCTCCTTGAGGAACTTGTTCTTAACCCTCTGTGGGGCTGTCATGAGGTCTGACAGGCAGAGGGAATAGAAGGGGTCATTCTTGTACAAGAGCGACAAGCAGATCTGTGGATCGGTGTCCATGGTCTTCTCTTGTGTTAGATTTTTTGTGTCCGTCTTGTGACACTCTTTCTGTCTTGCCGCGTCAATGCATTCTTGCTCCAGGAAAGGAATTGGGGGAGGGGGGAATAGCACTCTCCCTTCAGATGTGAGACACTGGACAGATTCAAAGTGATTGCTGGGCAGATGAGCAAAACGGGCTTTACTTTCTGAGGGATGGGGAGGGCAGGACATCCTACTTTACTGGCTGAAACCAGGATGCATTCCACCCCCCAATCCCTGCATTGCACCATCAGCTAAACATTTACTTGGCTTTGAGGGAGGTCAAGTCCAGTGAACCTTAATCTTCCAACTAGAACAAAGCTCTGATTCTTCTCAGTTCCTGCTCCTCTTCAAGGATGCCACACTTTAGAAAACAGTTTGAACTTTTCCTGGGCTTTTTGGAAGTGGTAGTATCAGTTGCAATACTTTTTTTCCCATTCAGATATTTCATTTATTTGGAACAGTATGCAAGGAATTTTTTTTTTTAAAGAACCAGGTTAAATAGGATTGAATTTTCTGTGTGTAGTAAATTCTGTAGGATTAGTCATGCCAGTCTATTACAGCAAATGCAAAAATGAAAAAGTTCAATAACACCTTAAAGATGCTCAGATTCAGACTTGGCCCATACATTAGGTCAGCTGGGGTAGTTGCCTCGGGTAGCAGATAGGTGGAGAGCACTCATTTTACTGCTGCTCCTTCTCTCACTCTCTGGACTTGAAAAAGCTGTGAGTGGAGGGTGGAGAAGAGAGTGGTGGGTTTGACTGTCTCTGACGCAGTCCAACACTTTTTTTTTTTAATGGAGTTATAACACAGTTGATGCTAGAGAGATATTTAAATCAGGACGCTCCATTTGGTGTGCTCTGCATGGGGTAGCAGTTGTATGTCATGGTTGAAAACACAAGCACATCTGAGTAAAGAATGCAAGATGGTCTCCATGGTTTCTTTGCTTGTCTATTTTGCAATGAAGGCAAATCCACCTGTGTTTCCGAATCCCTGAGGATAGTCTTTTTTGAGCTTGCAACAATGAGGTCTAGGGTAGTGGTCCCCAAACTTTTTAAGCATTGGGACCCACTTTTAAAAATGACATTCTAATCAGGACCCACCTAGGTTTATGAGACTTTTTAAAAAAAAGATCTAGAAAGGTAATTTTTTTTATTTTCTTACAAGTAATGTTTTATTTCCTGGGAGTATATATCCACTTTCCTGGGAGTAAGCCCCATGGCGTGTAATGGGACTCCCTTCTGAGTAGACATGCTTAGGAATGGGCTCTTAAAGTTCCATTCCTAACCACACTTTCCTGGGAGTAAGCCCCATTGACTACAGTGGGACTCCCTTCTGAGCAGACCTGCATTGGGCTCTGACCATCCTTCACTGGGCCAGGGTAGCTCAACCACAGTTTCTGCCTGGGAATCCGGGGGGCGGTACCCGCGCTGCGAGTGGCTGATGAGACGAAGACGGGCACAGCGTCTTATCCAATCAGCAATCTAGGGTGGTAGAGACAGCATGCACTTTTGCAGCAAGGCACTATGGGAGTTGTAGTATAGCCGGAAACCGCGCTGGTAAGATGGAACGTACCATTTTCATAGTGGAGGGGGGTCAAATGAGCAGTAAGGACCGGTTTGGCTCCAGTAAAGACCAGTAAGGACCAGTATGAGCATGGACACAGTTTTAGTGTGTGATGAGTCCCTAAGAGCTGCCCAGGAGCTTATTGACACGTTGTGTGCATGATGGACCACAGCACTTTGGCCAGGGTTGCCCCTCCCAGCCGTTACCATAGCAACAGAGGGAGGCTGTGTGGAAAAGATGGCGGTTGCAGCTGGTCCTTCCCCGCCCTTGTAGGGGCTACTCTGCCCCCGGCTATGGTCGCCCTGGGGAGGCTCTTCTGGGGACTGCTGCTGCTCTGCAGGGCCCGGGCTCAGGATGGGGGCCTCGGTGGGTGGCTCTGTGGGGAGGGAGGGGCTCCTTCAGGCTGCCATTTCAGCCACACCTGGGAGTAAGCCCCATTGACTGTAATGGGGCTTACTTCTGAGGAGACCTACCTAGGACTGGACTTTTAGAGCTGCCAGCCTAGCCACACTTACCTGGGAGTAAGCCCCATTGACTACAGTGGGGCTTGCTTCTGAGTAAACCAGCCTAGGACTGGGTTTTTAGAGCTGCTATCCTAGCCACACTTACATGGGAGTAAGCCCCATTGACTACAGTGGGGCTTGCTTCTGAGTAAACCAGCCTAGGACTGGGCTTTTAGAGCTGCTATCCTAGCCACACTTACCTGGGAGTAAGCCCCATTGACTACAATGGGACTCCCTTCTGAGTAGACATGCCTAGGACTGGACTCTTAAAGCTGCCATCCTATCTACACTTACCTGAGAGTAAGCCCCATTGACTATAATGGGGCTTGCTTCTGATTAGACATGCTTAAGATTGGGCCCTTAAAGCTGCCATCCTATCCACACTTACTCCTGAATAGACCTGCCTAGGATCAGCCTGGGTGTGTGTCACATTTGCATGAGCACTGAATTACCCAGATTTCACCTGGGAGTAAGCCCCATTGACTATAATGGGGCTTATTCTGAGTAGACATGCCTAGGATTGGGCTTTGAAGTTATGCAAAATAAAAGCCTATGCATGTAAAATTATTAGTTCTCCCAGACCTTGAGCACAATCCATGTGCTCTCATGTATACCCTGCAGGACTTTGGGGAGCAGCTTGCCTCTTTTCTGCCCAACCCTGATCTCCACAATAAACCAAGCCTTGTGGGGTTCATGGAATTAGGTCACCATTAAGTTCTTCTCTGGTTTGGGCCCTATAGCTCAAAATGATCCCACAGAACAGAACCTCAAAAGAAAAGGCAACCTACATTACCATTTAGTTCTCTAAACTCTGTAAACAGGAAAAAAAAGATTTGCTTGAGAGGGAGGTTCAGTACAAAATCTTAGAAGAGGGGACAAATATACGCTGTATAGCATTGCTTGGTGGTGTGTGTTGTAAATATTAATATGCTTCTTCCAACACTTCTTTTAAAAGGGTTTCAGCCTTCCTTTATCTATATGTCTGGGTCTGAGGTCACTGCTTTTTTGACTGCTGGTCCTGCAGATGTGTTCTCTATTGCCGTGGCAGACAATGAAACAGGTAAGCTTGCTTAGAAAATGTCTCCCTTCTACCCCAAACGGAGAGCATTTAAATATTGCAGTAATTAAATCTATAGGATTGCTTTCTACCTCGAAACTGCTAGAAAATTATATGAATTTTTCTGCCAGTACTGTAATTACCACCCTCTCAGGTGGTGATTAGGGTCATTAATTGGGAAACAAGAAAAATGCTTCAGCAAAAAGGAGGACTCTCTAAAGGATGCCTGCAGCTTGATTTTTGCTCTGTTTTAGGTCTGTTACCCCTTGAAGACTGTACTGGAAGAAACACGACTGGGGACTGGAGTTTAAATGTGACCTTACGACAGGTTAGTAAGATACTGAGTTGCCCTTTCAGTGCACGTTCAACATTTTCATTAATATCATAGATAGCCTTGTTGGTCTATTAAAAAAAATCAAAAACCACAATCTGGTACTACCTTTATTAGTGTCATAATTCCGAAATGGGCTGTAGCTGAAATGAACCTTTGCCAGGTTATGCCCCTGGTAGGATCTCCAGGTAATTCAGGCAAAGATTCCGGTCTGAAACTCTGGAGAGCGGCTGCCAGTCAGTGCTGATAACCCTGAACCAAGGTCCTGAGTTTGTACCGAGCGATTTAATATGTACCCCATAAGGAGCAACCCAATGACCCAAAGTTGTGAGCAGCAAACTCTTGCGATCTCCAGGAGTCGTCATTCTACCATTTTGTAAATGTACAATTTATTTTACATTTTTATACTGCCCTTCCTCCAAGGAGCTGAGGGTGGTATCCAAGCTTCCTTCCCTCCTCTTGTACTTACAACAACCCTTTGAGGTAGGCAAAGACTGAGAGAGAGTGACTGGCCCAAAGTCACCCGGGAAGCTTCATGGCTGAGCGGGTACTCGAACCTGGATCTTCCAGGTCTAAATCGGTTTTGTGCCTTTATAAAACATACCTCCCAATTGTCTCTTTCCAGAATGTTTCCACAGTGACAGTGCGCTTGACCAGGAGCCTGCAGCTTTGCGCATCAAACAGCACCAATTGCTGCGTGGAGCCTCTTTGCTTGGTCAAAGCTCTGCAGGTTTCAGCCTGCCGGGATTCGGTGGTGGTGGCACGCCTGTTGATCCAAGTGGAAATCTATGCCAACGCATCCTCGGGAAACACGACAGGAAAAGCAGACAGTACGAAGGCCCTTGTTGCTTTGCGTGAATTTTGTCCCTTGTTAAATTCAGTGGCTGTGATCCAGAGACGGAGCGAGTGTCAGTCTGTGTCCACAGGAAGGCTCCAGTCTTTTCTATGTTGGAGCAGGAGCCCCAATTGACCATAAGTGACTCATAATACGTTTGTGTGTCAGGAGAGTGTGTATTTGTCAGGACCTCTGGGTGGCAGGGTGGGTGTCCTTTGAATCATAGAGTTGGAAGAGACCAAGAAGTCATCTAGTCCAAACCCCTGCTGTAGCAGGAACTTCTCTTAGAGCATCTCCTGCTTCAAATCCTCATCTCCTTCTAGGCCATTGGAGAAGGGTTCATTGCAAAAGGGTCCACCTAAACTAGCCCTCAGCAATGCTCCGTGAGCAATTTTGTTTATAAGGTCTTCCTTTTCTGTTTTTTAAATAGATAATGCAACAGTTATCCCCAATCAGGTGTTTCAGCCACTGGGCTCTTGCCCGTGCAATCTGACTGCCGGGGCCTGCGACATCCGCTGCTGCTGTGACAAGGTTTGAATTCTGTGTTTTAGATTCGAGAACTTGCCCTGCCGTAAGCTGTCTTAGTTTTTGATCGTCCCTTAGGAAAGATGCACACAAATGAATCGCCAAAGATTTGTGCGCTGTGTTTCAAATTCAGCTGTAAGGCGTAATAGACTCACAACAGTTGTTTTTTTGAGTCTTCCTTAAAGTCTTCCAACAAACAAGCAGAAAAAAAATATATGAACAAGCATCACAGATTAAAAGGCAGGGGACTTTCTGGGCTGAGAAACAATAGGATCACCTTTGACCTCTGGTGCGCTCACCTTCATAAGAAGCCCTTGTAAGATTAGTCCCTGATGTGACTTGTTCTTTGTAGATTGGTGCAATGGTTGGGCTCCATTCAGTTGTGTAATTCTTTGCTGCTGTTTTTTTTTTTTTTTTCCAAGGAATGCACCCCAGGGATGAAACAGCTGTTCAATGGATCATGTTTTGAAGGAGTGTTTGGTGGGGATGTCAGTCCACCTTTTGATCAGCTGTGCTCTGTCCAAGCAAGAAGAGATGCCCCGGATTGGTTTCCCTTCTTATGTGTGCAGTCTCCTCTGGACAACACACCTTTCCTTGGTTATTTCTATCACGGGGTTATGTAAGTATGGCAGCTCACATACATACTTAGGAACATCAGAAGGGCTCCGCTGGTTTGGACACATGCCCATCTAGTCCAGCTTCCTGTATCTCACGGTGACCCACCAGATGCCTCAGTGAGCACACAGGCCAACAAGAGACTTGCATTCTGTTGCCATTCCCTTGCATCTTGCATTCTGAGGCAGCCTACTTCTAGAACTAGTAGGTTGTAAATACCTGTCAGAGTTTGTAACCTGTGAACTTTTCTTCTAGAAATCTGTCCCATCCCCTTGTAAAGGCAAACCTGGGAACTAGTCAGTAACCAAGCGCATGACCCTTCTGATAGCTTAACGATAGCAACTGTTACCCTGCACATGCTGGATCTTGTCTGACCTTGGAAGCTAAGCAGGGTCAGGCCTGGTTAGTACTTGGATGGGAGACCACCTGGGAATACCGGGTGCTGTAGGCTTATACCATAGTCTTTCGAGACTGAAGGTTGCCAACCAGCCATGATAGCTTAATCCAGGCTTTAACAGTAACACAAGTTTGTTTTGAACATGTATTTGCAGTTCTCCATCACAAGTCTCTGCATTTAAGGTTCCTTTTGAAAATGTCCCGGGCCGACTGTTGAGTGGTTACAAACAAGGCGACCCAATTTTGACCACCCAAAATGAGTATTTTACTGTTCCTCAGGTAAAGGCAACCCTTTGTGCATTAAACCATGCCTCTCCCCCCCCTTTCTCTTTTTGCGTTTCCTTTGAGTTTATTTGGAGGGGAAAAGGAAAATTGCACAAAAGTGAACAGAAACTTCTGCTCTTTTCTGTCGCAGCCTTTCATAGCTGGACAGTGTGCAAGGAATGCACCTGTGGCTTTTCTCCGGAATTTCAATGTTGAATGCCTTGCTACTTGCCAGGAAGGGGGAGGCGTGCCCTTGACTGTTGCGATCAACAGTGGGACCGGAGGTACATTGCTTTCAATGGAGGATGTGTTTGGTGGCGGTGATTGAAATAATTCGTTCCCAGATTTCGACTGCCTTTCAGCTCTAAAGTCCATAAGATGATTTGCAATGATTAAACATTTTGCAGTTCAGAATCAAAACGAGCACCAACATCCCCCTCCACGCACGCACTGCGGGCCAGAAGTGAGACCAGACTGTGAAAGATCCATCCGAAATGTTGTGCAGTTCTTGAAAGATAGAACTGTTACTGTAAAAATCCCCTCAAGGATTTAGAGATAGCCTGCCTATGTGAACTGCCTTGAATAAAGTCAGAGAAGTAATCCAATGACCAGAAAGGTGGTATATAAATACCAGTATTATTATTGTTACTACTACTGCTTCTACTAGTACTACTACTCAGGAAACAATAACAAGTAACCAAACTAACAACTGAAAAGCTGCAGGGAGTCGTAATTGAGCCCCTGTTGGGTCAAGAAAACAGGGCTGTGTTTTAGGGTTTTTCCTCTCTTAGAAGCATAGAGTTGGAAGTGACCTACAAGGTCATTTAGTCCAACTGCTTGCCTCGCACTTGGCTGCTGGATGCAGAGGTTCGGCCACGGGAACTGCAGATTCAGCCCAGAGTTTTGCATTCGATTCCCATCTCGAAAAAACAATCTGTCCACTGAAGCCTCCTCCTATGCCCAGGATAACTCTTGCAGGAGTAAGGCTAATTTCTGCAGTACTAATGTTAGCCCTTTCATGCAGCCTGTTTTCAGACTTCCTACACTCATAATTTTTTTTTCCTGTTCATCAGACAGCATTGAACCACAAGTCACCCACGAGAGGAAAACCAATGATGTTGCTAGCTGTAGTGGTCGAGGTAAATAAATGTCTAGTGCTAGTTTTTATATACGGGGCAAATCAAGATCTTGTAGCACATGAGGCAGCATGTCAAATCTGCCCTCCCTTATCTGGTGATGAGCTGGCCTCTGCTTTGCCCACTCCCTGGTTCAGAAAAGGAAGGAGGAGCTGGAGCAGGAAGAGGAAGGGTGGAGGATAGCCACTCTTTGTCCTCCGTATTTTCTCTTTTGCTCTGTTTCCTTCTTCATTCCCCAAGTCAGGGAGTAGATAGAAGAGAAGCAGGAAAACCTGGTTGATGGACAGAAGTTGCTGCCCCCTGAAACAACCTCCTCAGTTGGCCTCATGGATGACCCCGCCCTGGTGTTCACTGGAGCGCAGCAGCCTTCTTTCTTCCCCTGTGGAGCTGTATCTCCTCCCTCTGGGGAGAAGGGCACCCTGCTTCGGGTTACTCTTCCAGCCTGCTTTGCAGTCCAGGCCTGTCAAGCAGAGAGGGCCATGTCTCCCACCTCCATTGGAGGCTCCACTCATCCAATCCTGCCTGCTTCCCCACTGCAGGACCGAGTCTCTTCTTTCAATTTCATCTTTGTTTTCAGAATGCAAAAATGTGACCTTTGCAGAAGACTATACGATCATATGGGAAGGGAAGAGAATAATGGAAGTGAAGGTCACCATCATTTCAGGAGAGACTTGTCCAGAAGGTACCTTTTGTGCTTCTTTTGCATTGCTTAGTTAGAGTTTTTCTTTCTCTGGTGGAGAAGCATCTCCCATTACTCATATTCAGAACCATGTCTGTCTGTGCAGTATTATTATCCTTCTGTGGGAGGAGGTCCCCCTCTCCTGCTAGACTTTCCTGCTCTATAGCAACCAGAATTTCTGGGCTTTCTCCTCCCACCATCATGTTTGCTTAAGGACTTGCTGGTCTTATTGAGCCTTGGCCACGTCAGTGGTAGTGGCAGGGTTAGAATATCAGCAAGACGATGCCCTCCTCATTAATGGCATTCTCAGCATCCCTTTCTCTTTTCCCAGCAACACTGAAGCAGAGATTTACGATCAGCTTCGTAAGCAGCAATTCCACTAATGCTGAAGAACTGTCTGGGAACCCAGGTGAAATTTCTTCTTGGTTTATAAGACGCATCGTTTTGTATTGGGTGTTAGCAATTAGTGATGATCCGCTTTTCCTTTCTTCTTCTCCTTTTAATTTATCACTGTCATATGACTCCTAGGGTTTCAACTGAGTACAGGTGAGGCCTTGGTACCTGGGGGGGGGGTCGGTTCTTGGACCCCCTGAGGATACTGAAAACTATGGATAAGCAAATCTGCTCCAAGGGGCTTTCTGAAGCTTGCAGAGGCCTTGTGTGTCTGCTTGTGGCTTCTGCGGGTTTCAGAATGGCCATTATGACCCAAAAAGCGCTACTTCCAATTTCCCTTGGGAATCATGACGTTTTCATGCCTTTTAAGGCATCCTGAGGCCTGGGGAAGTCCCCACCTGTAGAATCCAACACACAGAAGATTCTGTTTGATGTATGTGCCTCGAATGTTAACTAATACAATTGTTTGGTCAAATTGCTTGTCAGCCTTGCTGGACATCCCCAAAACCTCACACACAATCCTCTCTGTGCTGACAGGTTATCAAGTTGGCAAACCCGTTAGAGCAGCAAACCTGAACACTTCCGATGCTGTGACCACTTTAAAACTTTGGAAGCCAGGTACTGCACTGAATATGGAACATTCTAGAATTACAGAATAAATGGAAAGAACCTGAGAAAAAGGTGTTTTAGTGTAGCCTTCCTTTCAGTCTTCTGTACTGTTTGGAGAGGGGTAAAGGTTCCAATATCTTTATGCTCTCCCTTGAACTGGTACAGAATGTAGTCCTCAAGTAGAGAGCTCTACTGCCACAACTCAAGGCACGTAAAGTTGAATTGAATTAAATATCTCATGCTAATTGTGTCAAATTAATGAAATTCAATAATTTAGTATTGTTCGTTTTTATTGGTCTTGTTGAAAATTATATAAAACGGCAAGTGAGAACCTAGAATAGTTGGAGGTGAGGATTTCTCAAACAAAATGTCTGTTTTGTAGATGGCAAAGGTTTGTGTACATCCGCAAGCCTGGTGCCACTCTTGTTTGGGTTGAATTCGGTCTCTGGATGCATTTTGGAAGTTGATCCCAAGGACAACTGCAGTCAGTTGAGGTGAGATGCCTTGCCTTCTTCCCATCACCAGACTGTGGCATATCTGAAATAAGGATGGGGCTCTAATTCTGGGATTGAAAATAACAGGAGTGAAAGCAGGCACTCAAACTGTTGAGCTGTGGCCTCATCCCCAGTGTATTGGCATCATCTGACTGGTCAAACTGGAAATATTACAGTCTCAGTTATTACGCTGGTGTGTTTTTCAGGGAGAATGTTACTGAAAGGTTGAATTCCTTGGTGCAAGCCAGCTTTGTCGGAAAGAGAGGCAATTCCAATGCCAGTGACCCAGATGACTGGGTGGAAATAATTCGTGAGTATGAAGCCTTCCCTAGTACTGGTATTGTGGAGTTGTCTTTTAGTTCATTTCACAATAAAAACTATATGTGAGGGAATTGCATATACAGAGATTTCATTTCTGAGAATATTAAGAACCATTTAAAGGACAACCACTCTTTTGCTTGACATACAGTTAAACTTTGGTATATTTAACAACTGGAATTATCTGGGGGAAACATGATTAAAGTTTTGTTTTTTCTTTTTAATTTAAGATAACATTGCCCATTTTCTGGGGTCCTGGAAGGAAAAAAAACCCCCTCCTATTGTTAACATCTGATTCCTTAGTTTCTTAGTACAGTGTTTTTGCTCATTTAACAGGTTCAGATATTTTTGATCCCACTACAAATGGAAGTGCTGAGTATTTAAAAGGCACTTGCCTATATATTCCTGCTCACTTGAACATTCAGATTATCACTGCAGATGTGGGTGCAATAGAAGGGATTCCTCAGGAGGAGATTCTTGGGGTGCAGATCAGGTACGTCTAGCTATGTCTGGTCAAGCTGCTCTTTTGTCTTCACACATTCTCTGTTGTCGTAACCACTGCCCATTCTAAACCCAAGTTCTGTCCAGAAGTGGATTACCTGCGCCCATCCTTGACGATTAGATGCATCCTGCTGGACGCTGTCTGAAATGAATGAGAAGTTAATGGCCTGAACAGAAGGGTGGTGTGTCGCTGTGATAAATAAATATTAAAATAATAGTACTTTGTTTCCTGTTGCTTTTGGAGATTTCCCATTCATTGCAACCCGTGTTTCTTTCCCCCCTTTTAGTTTTTCTACAGTCACGTGGCAAGTTCAGTGTCCGATAGTTTGTGAAGATAACACCAGCGCTCTTCCTATCTCTGCCGCAGTGCACTTTATTAAAATACCAGCTCAGCCCCCTGTTCCCATGACAAGGTAACTCTTGCATATAAGAATTGTAATTCAGGTAGAAGGGCATATCACTAACTGCATCAACAGAACTGAATTTGGCTTGCTGGAATACAAGAGGTAGATGCAAAATGCGAGGAACAGGCTATGTATGCAGTACAAGTAAACTCACTTTGGACTGATCCCTTCCCCCTCCTATTTGTACTACAGACAGAACACCAGGCTGGTGTTCATTGTGAACTGTTTTGCAGATTTCAAATTAACTACACGGAATACGACTGCAGGAGAAATGATGTTTGCTGGCCAGAACTTTTTTACCCCATGACACGCGATTACACAGGTAAAGAGTGACCTCACGTTGTCCTCAAATGGTTTCTTTGCAGTTTAGAATGATGACCAAAGGATTTTGCAGGCAATATTCTCCTTCCATGGTGGGAGGTGATCCGGGAATGAGTTGCCCCTTTCACTGGGTTTGGAGGTAGGGCTATGTCTGTGGTTTTGTGCTTGGTTCCCTTCAGTGGAAAGAAGGCACTCCAGATCCAATCCTCATGAGTCCCCCTAAAGATGTTTAGGGGATGAACTAATGGACCAGGGCAGCTTCTTATACAGCACAAGGCTTTGTAGGCAGAAGGGGGCACACTTCTCCTTTGCCTCTTGTCTCAGCAGCCTGTGGCAATTTCCTTTTGCACTCAGATTTGAGTGACTGTTTGATTCTGATATACAAAGAGGCACAGCAGCCTGTTACTTTTAATTGCAAACTCTCTTCCAGGGGAACCGTACTCCCACACTCTTGCCAAAGGCTTGGTATTGGCGTTTTTCTTCCTCATTGCGTTTGTGCTGAGCGATCCTTGGAGGAGATTCTATGAAGCCTGGAATAAAACATGAGGCGTCTGTTTACCAGTGTGAAGCGAGCAAAGCTGAGAGCACTTTCTTTTTTTAATAAAATATTTTTCATAAGTAGTACTTCCTGTAAAAATTGTACAGAAAGATGTTTAGTTTTTAGATGAATATTTTTATAAGGGCAAAAAATTTACAGCACATATTCTGTGTTTAGAAAATGACTGAAAATAAAGAGAATTTTGAACAGAGCTGTCCCCTGGTTCTGATGCTGTGCGAGAGGGGAAAGAATATCCCTTTATCCGTCACCGTATCCTGTGGCAGGGAGTTCCACAGACACTTGGGTTGAGGGGTTGTCCCCTTGGTCTGGTGGTGGGTGAGGGGTAAGAGAACGTCCCTCCACCCACTCTACCACATCCGGTGGCAGAGGGTTCCACAGGCTAATGAAGGCCCTCCAGGACTCCCCTTCCTGCCCTAACTAGGCAGTCTGGGGAGGGGGGGAATCACGACCATAGCCTGGCTACATTTCAGCCCAGGCAGGAGCGGGTTAAAGAAACAAAGAGCACAAAGTCGTATCCTAGAGCGCCCCCATGGGCCTCAAACCGGAAGTGGCGGCGTCCTCTCCCGGACTAACCGGCTAAGGGGGAAAAGGGGCGTGGCGGAGTAGACGCGTCACCATAGGGACGCCCTCTGAGAGCGGAAGCGCTGCTGCGGGGCGCTCTGGGCGCGGCTTCCGGCGTCGATGGTGTCGCTGTTGCGAGGGGGAGCGGAGCGGCCCGGCGCCGGCCATGGGCTCCCTGTTCCGCGGCGAGGCGGTGTGCCTGGCGCAGCTGTTCCTGCAGGCGGGCTCGGCCTACGAGTGTCTCAGCGCCCTCGGCGAGCGCGGCCTCGCCCAGTTCAGAGACGTGAGTGGGGCCTGGGGGCTCAGGCGGGGGCGTGCCCTCCCCTCCCACTCCCTGGGGGCGCATGGGGTGGGCTGGAGTGGAGGGGGCAGAAGCGGGGCGGCCTCCCTCCCCGCCTGGGGGGGGCCGGGCCCTGCTGTGTGGCGTGGGCTGGAGGAGGAAGTGGGGGCGACCTGAAGCTCCCTGGGGTTGCCAAGTGCTGCCCCCCTTTGCCAGGGGGTGGGCAGCCCTTGCTCCTTACACTTCCTGGGTGGGACATGTGGGGTGGACTGGAGCAGGAAGTGGGGGCAGTCTGAAGACCCTTGTGGGCTCAGACAGGTGGCCTGTGCTGCCCCCCTCGGGGTGTTCCAGCCCCTGCATCTCCTCCCCCCCCCGTCCAGTTTAGGGAGCGAAGAGTGGCAAAGGGGGTGTGCAGGGGGCCTGGGTCATTCTAAAGCTCCTTGGGATGTCAGGCAGGTTGCCAAATGCTGGGCCCCCAGAGGTGTCACCAGGGTGGAACCTGAGGGGCACCTGCCCTGGGGAGGGCAACGTGCAAGGCAGTCGCTTTGGGGTTCTTCTCACTGCAGAGCCCAGACCACTGGCGCCTCCTCAGAAAGTGACATAGGATTTCATATGACGCCGTGATGTGACTTCTGAGGAATGGCTTCTAGCACAGTGACGTCGTGATGTCATATGACACCTTTGTGCCAGAAGTCATGATGTCATACAACGGCCTCGCCTCACCCTGAGAAGAAAATCATAGGGAGCGGTGTTAGTGCTGGCTTGATATGAGGGCAGGTGTATCTTTCATGTGTACAAAATGTAATGGGATTGTCCTGTGGAGTCATAGCAAAAAGGCTTTCAGCGGAGGAAGTCACCCAGTTCTTCTTACTGAATATTCCCCAGGATCCCCACAGGGAATTCTTATATGACTTAATTTTGTGGGTGTGAATAAGAGATGACAAGGCTGTTGTGTGCCAGTGACAAGAAGTCTTTTGTTAGTCTGAAGGGTTTCTCCTTTTCAGAATGTAAACAGCACTGGTTACTGGCATTACAAGTAGAGTTTGGTAGTGTTATTTCATGATTGGCTTAGGACAAACGGGGGGGGGGAGTTTTCCATGTTCCTTCCTCAACTGCCTAGATCAGCCATTTTCAACCACTGTGCCGTGGCACACTGGTGTGCCGCGAATGGTCCCCAGGTGCGCCACGGGAGTTTGGTGGAGGGTCATTTATTAATAAGACCACTGGGGATATGAGCCCCCCACCAACAGAAAGGTGTGCCTTGACAATTTTAGTACCTTGTCAGTGTGCCATGAGATGAAAAAGGTTGAAAGTCACTGGCCTAGATCAAGGGTGTCAAACTCATTCAATACAGAAGCCTGAACAGCATTCATGATGCCTTCTGAGGCCCAGACATGATATCATGAAGCAGGAAGTGGCATCATTAAGTCATGACCAGAAATATGCGCTTTTTTCTCACTTAGGAACTCATCAGCTGCAAATGACAGAAGAGAAAATACACAAAACTTGACTGTATTTTCCAGATATGGGAGAACCCTGTTATCATGCAGTCTGCCTTCTTAGCAGTGATATCTCAGCAGCTGATGGTGGTATTAGGAGAGCCGGAGGGCTGGATAAAGAGCTGGGGGAGGACTATATCCGCCCTGTGGGCCTTATGTTTGACACCTGTGGGCTAGATAACAACAAACAGTACCTGTTAGTGCAGATAATTAGTGTACACTGTATTCTTAAACGCTTACATTTCACTTTAAGACTCTTATCCAAATTTCCAGTGCTGGTGTAGCTGCAGTTCAGCCCCAAGGCAAGGCATGTTCCCTTACCTTGTGGAGGCCGCCATAACTACCCTCCCACCACAGGATGCAGCGCACACCCCATTGACATGGCTACACCAGGGCTGGAAAGTTGGATAGGAAGATTGGGCCCTTAGTCACTCACTTCCGAGTAAGTCTCACTTAACTTAGTGGCCTTGGATTTTGGGGTCCAAATGCTCAGAAGTTTTTCAGTTGGTGACCAGGATCTAAGAATGGTCTGTTCACTTCTTACTTCGTCAAGCCTCTAGTACGTATATACGTTTGTTCTAACAAAGTTTACAGTATTTACTGACTGCAAATATCTTTAACGACCTGTTGCATTAACTTTTACGTGTCAGCTGTGCCCTGGTTCCTGGCTCGTCTCTAGTATCGGTTTGTGCAGTGTTATTCCCAGTGTGCAGCTTATTCAATAGGCTGGTATTAGATCAGGATTGAAAATGCTTCCTAGTTTACAGGGATGTGGCTTATAAACTAGAGTTCAGAGTCACCTTGCTGTTATCAGATTTTCTTGCTAGCTGTTGCTTCCGTTGTTCTTAGCCTTCCTTTAGAAGTTGGTTTTGCTGTCTAGAGTACAGTACACTCAGTCGTTTGAGCAAAGATCATTTAGCTCTTTATTTGTTTATGAACTGCCTATTAATGCTGAGCTGTTGCTACAGCCTTGGTTTTATACTAGTCCTTTTGTAACTGCAGCTATGCAGAATGTCTATTTTTCTCATCCTCCTCCTTTGCATGGCAGAGCAGATTTAAAGGTGTAGTTTTTGAACTGACCCAGAATGTCCAAAGTCAGAACTATGTTTAGTGAACATAAGCCAGTTTCTAATTAGGGCGTAAATGGGGAACTGCACAGGTGTTCCCCCTCATATCCACAGAGGTTCTGCTCCGGGAGCCCCATGGATACAGAAATCGTGGAACCCGATATAAATAGTGCTCCTGTGCCTATTATCTCCATTTTCCTTTAGTGGGTGTTGAAGCATGGGTGTTTATTGCTTAACTGAGGAATGCGACATGCAGGCAACTAACCTGCATGCTATATGGAGGAGACTAACAGAACATTAACAGGAAGCAGAAGCTGTTCTACTTCCTATTAGCGTTCAGTTAGTGTTCTGTTATCTGCATATTGCGTTCTTCAGTTAAGCAAGAACATTCCTCTTCAGTTAAGTAAGAAACACCCATGCTTCTACATCTACTAAGGAAGAATGGAGGTACTGTAATGAGTACAGGAGAGGATCAGTGGATAGGTGAAACCATAGATACCGGATCCATGGATCAAGGGGGGTGCCTATAGTTTCTTTGAAAGGCACAAAGCATCCCTGAGTTGGAGCTCTCACCTGTGAATAAAATGTTCCTTCTTTCCAGCTCAATCCAAACACCAGCGTGTTCCAGAGGAAGTATGTGGGGGAAGTGAAGAAGTGTGAAGAAATGGAAAGGATTCTTGGTAAGCTTGGGAAGTAGGGAATGTGCTTGCTAGTGCTTAATGGATACAGCGCGTGAGAAGCCAAGGGAGGCTTCCCTCCCTAGGGAGGTCCATGTCAGGACCTTTCCATGTAGTGAAAAGCATGTGCTCTATTGCCTGTCAACACAGGAGTGAGCCTTGGTTTGATTAACGTGTTCCAGGCCTAGAACCGGGTCCACTCAGCCACATTGGGTTCAGCTTTTATGCTGCCCCAGTGCTTCTGTTTCTTCTCAAGAAACCCGAGCTGCTTTTTCGGAGGAACAATAATAAACTCATAAT
This sequence comes from Tiliqua scincoides, assembly GCF_035046505.1. NCBI lineage: Eukaryota > Metazoa > Chordata > Lepidosauria > Squamata > Scincidae > Tiliqua > Tiliqua scincoides. The sequence continues at coordinate 14,983,455 of NC_089834.1, forward strand.
TTACATTGTGACTGGAAGCTTTTGAGTCCTTTGGTGCTCTGGCAACATTACTCGGTGTGGCTGACTTGCATTCTCATGCTTCTAAACTGTGGGATTAAGGTGGTCCCTTTTTAAAAAAAAAACAAAAACAAGTGTTCTGTGTTTGAAATTTGCTGTCAGCTGGGCTTGTATAGCATCTTGTGGCAGTGTGAATAGGGTCCCCCAAGGGTAATGGGTTCACAAACCATTGGATGAGTTTTTTTGTTCTGTAACGAGCTGTTTCATAGGAAATATCCCTTGGTTAAAATGGAATTATTTTTAAAAAGCTTCTGTCTTCTTACTCCAGGGTACCTGGTGCAAGAAATTAAGAGAGCTGACATTCCTCTTCCGGAAGGAGATACAATGCCTGCTGCCCCTCCTTTTAAGCAGATGTTGGAGATTCAGGTATCTTTGGGGAACAGAGATACATCCAGTGCTGACAGGATGTGGTCTTCGATTACCTGAGGCAAGAGAATGGGGCAGATTTCGTGTGTTTGTTCCCAGCCTTCTTCCTAAAAGCTCAGAAGAGAGTTTAAGGCTGTGTGGTTTAAGAGTTACCATGATACACCTGGTCCAGGTAGTCAGATTCAGATTCCCATTCAACCATGAAGCTCACTGTGTGACCTTGGACAAGCTGCTATCCCAACCTACCTCATAGCATTGTCACGAGAATAAAATGGGAGGGGAGAGCCCTGTGGAAAGTCACTCCCTCTTTCAGCCTCAGTTTTCCCTATCTGCAATACAGGAATAATAGATGCTTAACTTTAAAGGGTTATTTTAAAGACAATATTGAGGTAACGCATGTGAATCACCTTGCTTGCTCAGGAAGAGCTATGCAGATGCTGAATATTAAAATTTCTTTGCGCATTTAGTCACATTGTGAGTTTGAAAGTACAGCCATCAAGTATTCTCTTGCAGTTGCTTTAGGTAACAAACCTGGTAAAACAGAGCAAGAGATAAGGAATCTTGACAGATGAGACTGTATTCTTTTCTTGTGCTGTAGGAGCAATTGCAGAAGCTGGAGGTGGAGCTGAGAGAAGTTACAAGAAACAAGGAGAAGCTGAAGAAGAACCTTCTGGAGCTGACAGAATATACTCACATGCTGCGGGTCACCCGATCCTTTGTCAGAAGAACGACGGAGGTACTGCGTGAATTGCTCGGGCAGAGCTCTGCTCCTTTTGGGCAGCTCCCTTAATGGGGTGGGCAGAAGCTTACCTAATGTGCGGCGGCATTGAAGAAGGCCAATTCTATGCTTGGGATCATTAGGAAGGGTATTGAGAACAAAACGGCTAATATTATAATGCCGTTGTACAAATCGATGGTAAGGCCACACCTGGAGTATTGTGTCCAGTTCTGGTCGCCGCATCTCAAAAAAGACATAGTGGAAATGGAAAAGGTGCAAAAGAGAGCGACCAAGACTATTACGGGACTGGGGCACCTTCCTTATGAGGAAAGGCTACAGTGTTTGGGCCTCTTCAGCCTAGAAAAGAGACGTCTGAGGGGGGACATGATTGAGACATACAAAATTATGCAGGGGATGGACAGAGTGGATAGGGAGATGCTCTTTACACTCTCACATAACAGCAGAACCAGGGGACATCCACTAAAATTGAGTGTTGGGAGAGTTAGAACAGACAAGAGAAAATATTTCTTTATTCAGAGTGTGGTTGGTCTGTGGAACTCCTTGCCACAGGATGTGGTGACGGCATCTGGCCTGGACGCCTTTAAAAAGGGGATTGGATAAGTTTCTGGAGGAAAAATCCATTACAGGTTACAAGCCATGATGTGTATCTGCAACCTCCTGATTTTAGAAATGGGCTATGTCAGAATGCTAGTGCAAGGGAGGGCACCAGGATGAGGTCTCTTGTTATCTGGTGTGCTCCCTGGGGCATTTGGTGTGCCGCTGTGAGATACAGGAAGCTGGACTAGATGGGCCTATGGCCTGATCCAGTGGGGCTACTCTTATGTTCTTGTGCTCCCTGGGGCATTTGGTGGGCCGCTGTGAGATACAGGAAGCTGGACTAGATGGACCTATGGCCTGATCCAGTGGGGCTGTTCTTATGTTCTTATGTAAATAGTTGCTGGGATTCTTGCAAAGAAAACTGTTTTGCATTGAGGACCCAGGTTCGATTCTTAGCATGTTCGGTTAGCTTAAGTATCAGGCCTTTCCAAGAGCTGCTGGAGAGCTGCTGGCAGTCAGAATAGACCATATTGGGCTGAAGGGTTGACTCGGAACAAGGCAGGGATCACATGTCCTCCACTCTAAGTCACTAGTCACTCAATGAGCAGTAGCATTTTCATTACTTTCAACTCTGCTGCACTAGTGCGTCTGAATGCGGTCCAATCATGTTTGCTGTCAGTTCTCCGTCTTGACATGGTTAGACTTGAGCCTTAAAAAAAAATCCTCTTTTCTTTCCACTCCTGCATGTTCAGTTTGAGTCGTGCACGCAGAGTAATTACGAAGAGTTCCCATCTTTAGAAAACGAGCCATTGGTGGACTACAACTGCATGCACCGGCTTGGCGCTAAACTGGGGTAGGTGATGGGTGAAGCAGGAGGCCAAACAGTGCTAGTGTGGTATAGCAGGCAATAAGCAGTGCTTATTTCCCTGCTGCAGACCTTGGGATTAGCCATCAATAGGCTGCTTTTGTTCAAAAGAGAGACAGGCCCAACAGCTTGGATTTAAATATATTTGTCAGCTTTTGTACATAGGTACAGTTCCCTCATTTTAGCCTTTTCCTTCTCGTGAGGAAGTTTGAGCATACGGATGTTTGTCATCTTGGAGACCCCAGATCTCCCACTGTACAGATAAGAGTCATAATGACCATTCAAGTTAAGTTCCCCATGCATTCATATATTACTTGCTGGCCAGTAATGCCCCCCCAGGTAATGGTGGTGTTAAATGAGAGAAAACCAAAATCTGCTACAAACGCTGGTGTCATCCGTTGTGCGTTAATTTGTGTAAATGTAATGGTTTAGGTTTGTTGGAGTAGGACTAGGCTCAGCAGAGCAATCGCCAACCAAAGAAGCTGGTCTTCTACTTGGGCTGCTTGCAACTAATAGGGCATGAAAAGCCGGAGGCAAAAAAAACCTCAAAGTTGAAAGGAAGTTTACTCACAACTCCATGGAAGTTCATACATAGGGCCCAATCCTATCCAACTTTCCAGCTCCGGTGTAGCCACAATGCAGCTCTGTGGTAAGGGGACACATGTTCCCACACCTTGAGGAGACCCCAGTGACTGCTCCTCCACCACAGGATGCAGCACACACTCCACTGGTGCAACTGCACCAACACTGGAAAATTGGATAGGATTGGGCCCTCACCAGGAGCTCTAGAGAGCTGCTCATGGATGCATGCAAGTACAATTAAATAACAACTGTGAACAGAAAGTGAGAGAAACACATCTACGCAAAAAAGTCAGGAAGGAAGAAAATATAAACCATAAAGGAAGAGGAAACCATAGCTGAAGACGCTTACAATAGCCACTAAAAGGAAACAGGTGCAGTATCCCTTTAGAATTAGATGCTGCCCTTTGCTGGTAGATGCAACTCAATGTTGCTATTCCCCATCATAGATTAATGGTATTGACACAACCATTGACTTGAAGGCATTTTAGTTGGGAGCTGATTTCTGAAATGCTGAGCTTACCAAACCTGCATCATTCCAGTTTGTAGCAATAGGATACCTTTGTTATACCTGTATCTGTATCTAGCCATCTGGGGCATCTTAGAGGAAAAACAGTCTGTAAATATTTTACGTGAATGTATAAAATAGGATAAGGTATTTGCTGTTGTAATTTTCTAAATGCTCATGTAATGTAATGACAAATGTTCACGTTTACTCCTATAGCATCTTCTGTCTTTTTTTTTTTATTATACAGATTTGTTTCTGGCTTAGTTCACCGAGCAAAGGTTGAAGCCTTTGAAAAAATGCTGTGGCGAGCCTGCAAGGGGTATACAATAGTTTCTTATTTGGAATTGGATGAGTGCTTAGAAGATCCTGATACGGTGAGTAGCTAGAATAAATATTGTTCTGAGGGGCGACACTGGGTCAGCTCTCCTTGTTTTAGATAGTAAGTTGCTACTCAAACTTGGGTCTCCTGTGTGTGTTTCCCTGTGCCGATGCAGTGCTTAACCAGGGTTTGGATTTTTGAACCATGGTTACACTTCAGGCTGAATACTTTACACCGTGGTTAAAAATTGTGGGAACTGTAAAACTAGTGTTCAAAGTGGGCTTGAACCGGGGTGGTTCTTTGTGCATGCAATACTTGGAATGGTTAAGGCAGTCCCTGTATGATTGACAGATAAGCCCACTGTAATGAACCAAAGATTAAGTGAAAAATGTACTTTTGCTTCTTCTTTTTTTTCAGGGAGACCCTACAAAGTGGTTTGTTTTCTTAATATCCTATTGGGGTGAACAGATAGGCCAGAAAGTTAAGAAGATATGCGACTGGTAAGGATTAACGCGCATTTAATTTCGTCAGATTTGTTACTAAGGTGTGTGGCATTTGTGCGAATTTGTCTTGTTTTGCAGTTGACATTGTTGGAGGCCTTCTTATCAAGCTACCGAGTGTTGTTGCATTGTGCTGAAACCTGGCAACGGACACAGAAGCTAAGATTTAGATTAGCTTTGCCATGTCAACTTGGATGTCGCTCCTTGGTCTGTGAACACGTGGAATCCCTGCCACATGTTAACGACCTTCTGGCTAGCAGAACTTCTGCCTTCAGGGAGTAGCACCCATGCCAAGTGGTTTGCATTGGAGCCCTGTGTGTGTGTGAATGGCAGAAGACTCGGGCCGGGGAGGGGGGGAAGGATGGAAGAAGCGGCAGCCTCTGTTATGTGAGGCACTGGCCAGTCTTTTGGAGTCGACATTGCCTATCCCAAGTGAATTGAGTATATACCCTATTTGCTGCATTTTTAATCCCGCTTTTCTCAGTGGTGTACACAGGGCTCTTGGGCGGTTCCCCAACCACGCACTGACCCAGACCCAGATCTGTTTAGCTTCAACAAGGTGGCTGGCTCCATTACATTTCTTCATACTATATTGCAGGCAAAAGCTAGCCACGGTAAACAAGGTTTCAGAGTCTCTTACCTGCCGTTTCTGAATTTCAGTCTTGATCACTAGGCCCATGCTGAGTAGGTGAATTTCAACAAAGACAAGTGCAAAGTCCTGTAAAAAATCAGAGCACAAGAACAGGGTAGGAGAGACCTGGTGTGGCAGCAGCACATGTGAAAGGATTCCAGTGTCTTGGTGGACACCTTGTGCTATCAAGGCAATGTTCAGATTCCACTATACCTAGTTTACCTTCTGCAGTCCTGCCCTAACCTCTTTGGCTGTTCCTTGCAAGATATATGAAAACATGTCATTTCTCTAGCTACCGCTGCCATGTGTATCCCTATCCCAACACTCCTGAAGAGCGCCGGACGGTAATGGAAGGACTCCAAGTTCGCATTCAGGATCTTCATGTTGTGAGTAGAAAGCCCCCTTTTCAAATGCGGAGACGTAGACAGCCATTTAGCAAGCGTTTTAGTAGAAGAGCGTCCAAATGTTCCTTCCGCAGTTTTGTGCACATGGTATTTAAGAATTGCTTCCAGCTCTGGTGGGAACAGCTTTCACCCTTGTTAATATACACCAGGAGTTCTGGGGTCTGGGAGCAGTCAGCCCTCTCCATTTCGTGAGCCTTGTGTACTTGAGTGTTACATGGGAATGCCAGATGCAAGGGAGGGCACCAGGATGAGGTCTCTTGTTATCTGGTGTGCCCCCTGGGGCATTTGGTGGGCCGCTGTGAGATACAGGAAGCTGGACTAGATGGTCCTACGGCCTGATCCAGTGGGGCTGTTCTTATGTTCTTAACTACAATTCCCAGAATGTCTTGCAGGTCTCTTGTGATCTGGTGTGCTCCCTGGGGCATTTGGTGGGCCGCTGTGAGATACAGGAAGCTGGACTAGATGGTCCTACGGCCTGATCCAGTGGGGCTGTTCTTATGTTCTTAACTACAATTCCCAGAATGTCTTGCAGGTCTCTTGTGATCTGGTGTGCTCCCTGGGGCATTTGGTGTGCCGCTGTGAGATACAGGAAGCTGGACTAGATGGTCCTACAGCCTGATCCAGTGGGGCTGTTCTTATGTTCTTAACTACACTTCCCAGGAAGCCTTGCAGGTCTCTTGTGATCTGGTGTGCTCCCTGGGGCATTTGGTGTGCCGCTGTGAGATACAGGAAGCTGGACTAGATGGTCCTACGGCCTGATCCAGTGGGGCTGTTCTTATGTAGAGATGCCATGCTTTTTAAACACTTTTGCATGTCCTAACAGTGGGAAAACAGGGAATCTAGATAATGGGTGGAGGAGAGGAACCTGATGGTTGTGTTGACCTTGTTGCTATCATGCCCTGGCTGATAGTGTACTATTTAATCTCTACTCTCTTAAAAACAACAAAGGTGCTGCATAAGACTGAAGATTATTTACGGCAAGTTTTATGTAAAGCGTCCGAATCGATCTACACTTGGGATGTCCAAGTGAAAAAGATGAAGGCCATTTATCACGTGTTCAACCTCTGCAGCTTCGATGTCACTAACAAATGCCTGATTGCGGAGGTCTGGTGTCCGGTGTCTGATCTGCCCAACATGCGCCGAGCTCTTGAGGAAGGATCTGTAAGTCTCTGGATTTTAACCGGCGGGGGTGATGATTGCGTAAGTGGTGAGGAACATTCAGGGCTTGTAGTCATCACATTATCATAGTGCTGACAAGGTTAGGGGAAGAAAAATGACCCATAGGAGGAGGGGATGGGGTTGTGATAGTGGCATGCGGATGATGCAAAGGGTGGAGAAAGTTCATTGAAACAAATACTGGAAGACTATCGTTATTATACAGGCTTAAAAATTAATTATCAAAAATCAAAGTTATGTTCAAATATGGCTATAGCAGAACAAAAAGAAATTGAAAATACGTCTGAATTTGACTTACGTTATTCAAGTTTTAAATATTTGGGAATATGGGTAACAAAAAATGTAAATCAATTATTATTTAGAAATTGTAAACAACTATTTCAATTTATAAAGTTGAAAATACACAAAAGAAACTGCTTTTCCACCCGGTGGACATTGCTTTGTGGAATTTGTTGCCACAAGGTGTGGGGATGGCCACTAGCTTAGATGACTTTGATTCATGGAGGAGAATATAAATTCACAGACCTGTGTGCAAAGAGGCTCTCAGTGCAAATCTCTGAATGGGAAGCTGTCTGGATGGCAGAATGTGGAAAGGGATGGTACTTTTCTAACTCAGCAAAGGTTGTGTGACAACAGTCACACGTTGTCACCATTGTGAATTCTGTCACCAGAGGGAAAGCAGAGCTTCCGTCCCTTCTTTCATGAACACAATACCCACCATGGAAACACCTCCGACTTTGATACGGACCAATAAATTCACTGCTGGATTCCAAAATATTGTTGATGCGTATGGAGTTGGGAGCTACAGGGAAGTTAATCCAGGTGGGTCCTCCCAGAGATAGTAAAAAATTCCTCGAGAAGTGGGATAGCATCCTGTCTTCTCCTCCCTCTCATTCCACTATCTACCTAGACTTGCCTATAAAAGCACCTTAAGAAATCTCAAGGTGCACTGAGTGTTTACAGTCTGCTTTGTGGAAGCAAAGTGAATCTTGATTCCAAAGCCTTGTGGGGGGTGTGTGTGTGTATGAACAGATCTGCCACAGATATCCGGGGCCCACTGTAATGGGGTAGAGGGGAGGTACAGGTAGAAGAGGTGGACTGGATAATTTGAGAAGTGTTCTGCTAAAGAATGATTATGATTCCGTTAAAGCACATAGCACTTCACAGAGGGACGGGTCCCCACTTAAAAGCACTTACAGTCTAAAATCCAACACAGGAGAGACAAGAATTTAAGAACAGCCCTGCTGGATTAGACAAAAATTCTATGTGCAGGTGCCTAAAGCCTATATAAAGTTGTCTCAAGAGTTGAGATGTAAAGATGTTACCTTTGTTCTTCTCCCTCTAATCCCGACAGCTCTGTTCACCATTATCACCTTCCCCTTCTTATTTGCTGTAATGTTTGGAGACTGTGGACACGGCTTCCTCATGTTCACATTTGCTCTCTTCATGGTGCTGTTTGAAAGACACCCTAAACTGTTGCGATCGCAAGATGAGGTAAGGAAGGAAGCATCTCATTTAGCGTTACTAGCTGTTAACATCCCTCTTTCTTTTGCCTTTTCATATGTCGGTTCTGCATAAAGCAGGCATCGTTATACACTTGCCAGTGCCTTGAACATCTGCACACAAAATTGTATGTTGTTCATTTACATGAGGCCTGCTGAGGGCCTTTAAACGTCACTTCTGGCTTTCCCAGGCAGCATAGGGGCCAAGATCACTAGTGATTTGGGATAAAGGATCTTGCGTTCCGTGTTGACGTGGTAATGATTGGTCCTGTATATAAATTTTTTTATTGTTCTCAGATTATGAAGATGTTCTTTGAAGGACGGTATGTTATCTTGCTGATGGGCCTGTTTTCTGTGTACACCGGTCTGATCTACAACGACTGCTTCTCCAAGTCTTTGAATATATTTGGCTCCCGTTGGAGTGTTCAACACACAGAAAGGTGAGTGGCTTCCTTTTCAACATGGTTTGACCCCTGATCCCAAGTCGGTCTGCTCCTCTCCTTTAACTGCTATTGAGTTAACAAAGACCAACCGTCCAAGGGGGCAATCACATTCTTAATGTAACACATAATTTTGGTCTTCATTATAAGGTATAGAATAAAATAGTAAGGCCCTTTTGAATACTTTCAGCAGAGAGTTAACCATCTCATAACCTAATGACACAAATCCTGCTTAAGATTCTAAAAATGTCTCCCTTTAAGCCCTGTTCTGTTGTACATTTTCTCTTCGCAGTGATATGAAAAACCAGTACGTGACCCTGGATCCAAATGTAACTGGGGTGTTCAACGGACCATATCCGTTCGGCATAGATCCGGTTAGTGTTCTGCCCTGGAGGTCCTGCTTAATGGTGATTGACAAGCTTGCAAAAGGAATGTCCGCTTCTGGACTTGCCCCACTGTCTTGGGGACTCCAGCTATCCCATCACAACTCTGACGGGGGGGGGGGCAGCCACCAGTACAATTTGGCCAATGCATGGCTGTATGTCCGGTCCTCCCACTGTCCCCTGAGCCATCAAGGCCCAGGGTTTGCTGTTCCTCACAGGATGAAGGGCCTCCCCAATTCTGGGGCAATGCTGGCCCTTTAACAGCAGGACTGGATCAGGCAAAGCGGGGGAGTGGGTGGGGGTGGGGAACAATCCAGGAAGGGGAGGGCCCAGGGCTTCATAATGCATTTGGGACTGGTGATGAGAGGGCTCTGGACAGGCTACCTGAGGGTTGCTGTGTGCCTGTTCCCCTGGGACAAGCCCAGGGAGGGAGTGAGGAGGAGGAGGACTCCATTGCTGATCTCAGAGACCTGGTTGTGAATCCCAGTTGTGGTCCAACTACCTCTTTCCCTGGGGCCGAGAAGGACTCACACCCTGGCCCACCAGTTGCCCCTGGGGAAGCCACAAGCAGGAGAGAAGGCAGACTTCTCTCCCCAGTGCTCCCACTACAACTGGTATTCAGACCCATAAGACTGAGTAGCGTTGTGAATGGTGAGCTGCCGCATTTATAGCTGTCGCGTGCAACCTTTTCAGTCTGTGAAGCTATTTGTCTGTCTTCCGCCTGCACCTTCTTTGCTCCAAAGAGAGGTCTGATCAAAAGCTTATACAATATCAGGAAGAGTCGGCCCCGACAGAGGAGCTGCTGTCTTTGTTTGTGGCTAGAATTGGAGTCAAAATATCCTTTGTGAGTGTTGTGCATGGGATATTCTCATGCGTTTGTGGGTTTTTTTTTTCCTCTCTCCAGATCTGGAACCTGGCAAGCAATCGCCTCAGCTTCTTAAATTCCTTCAAAATGAAAATGTCTGTTATTGTGGGAGTGGTCCATATGACATTTGGAGTTGCCTTGGGGGCATTTAACCACGTGTAAGTATGCAATTTTTGACTGTCCAATCGCAACAATGTTTTGTATACGTTGCTGTCTACCTGAGACGGGCTTAGAATTTCTGTTTGTGCTTAGAGGATTGTGCTCTGGCAGAGGAAAGGTGGGATAAAAATATTTTTATTTCTAACGGTTGGGGAAAGGACTGTCTTCTTCACCTGCTTGTGGACATCCCAGAGGCAGCTGGTGGGGCACTGTGGAAAACGGAATGTTGAAATGGACGGGGGTCTTTGGCCTGATCCATCAGGGCTTTTCAATATCCTGTAGAGCAACTTTTCTCAAACTGCGGGTCAGGACCCACTAGGAGGATCACAAACCAATTTCGGGCAGGTCAGAGAGCACCTAGCTCAACTACCACTGAAAACGCAGAGCTGAACATACAGGGTACTGAGTGACTGGGCAGGAGGTCTGGTCTAGAGGGTAGAGCCTCCATTTGCCTGAAGATAACATCCACAAGGTCGCCAGTTTGAGGCCACCGGCGACTTTGAAGCAGCTGACAAGCTGAAGCCGAGCTATTCCATCTGCTCTGAGTGTGGGAGGATGGAGGCCAGAATGTGAAACCAGATCAGAGTGAAACATCTGGACTGTTGTGGTTCTTGAAAGATAGAACCTTCTTTCAATTGTAAAAATCCCTACGGGGATTTATTCAGCCTGCCTATGTAAACCGCCTTGAATAAAGTCTTGAATAAAGACCAAGAAAGGCGGTATATAAATACCTGTATTATTATTATTATTTTTGCCCTGAATAGATGGGAAGATGAGACACTGAAAGGGGGAGGGGGAAGAGCTGTGTGACTGGAGAAGGATCCAAGTCTGAATTCTGCTTGGACATCACTTCTGGTGGGTCCCCACAGATTGTCCTTCTAAGAAGTGGGTCCAGGTGCTAAAACATTTGAGAACCACTGTACTAGGGAACTATGCTGGGGGGGGGCATGTTTAAGTCTGATACCCATTTTCTCCCACCAGGGAACTGCAGGAAATAGTTTCTCCGTGATCTTTCTCCATAAAACAGATTTCTTCTTTGGCTAATGAAAAACATTCCCTCCATTTCTTTTACTCCATCAGACATTTCAAGAAGAAGTATAACATTTATCTGGTGTTCATCCCCCAACTTCTGTTCATGCTGTGTATCTTTGGATATCTTGTATTTATGATCCTGTTTAAATGGCTGGCTTTTTCTGCTGAAAACTCCGTGGTGGCCCCCAGCATTTTGATTCACTTCATTGACATGTTCCTGTTTCGCTCTAGTGAATCTCACCTCCTTTTTCCAGGACAGGTTGGTAATTCTTGCTATTCGGGGCACTTCTTTAGCTGATTGGGTTTAAAAATAAATAGAAATCTATGAACCTGCTCCTTAAAGGTTGCATTCTTAGTGAATTAGCACTATTAATAAAATATAAACAGTAAATAAATTTTAAAAACCAGATAAGGTCCAGCAGCTGTTTAAGCCAGGTATTGCGTGGGGGCCTTTTTTCTGCAGAGAATTGGCATGTTACCCTGCACATGCCTGATCTCGGAAGCTAAGCAGGGTCAGGCCTGGTTAGTACTTGGATGGGAGACCACCTGGGAATACCGGGTGCTGTAGGCTTATACAGTCTTTCGAGACTGAAGGTTGCCAACCAACTACGGGAGGGGAACTACCATGTTCCGAAGCACTTTTGATGATTATGTCTTGTTAGCAGGGAGTTAGTTGATGGTCTCTTTGTGAAACTGCCTTTTCCCCCTCTTAAAAATAGATAATTCTGCAAAGAATTTTAATTGCCATCGCGGTGCTATCGGTTCCTGTGCTGTTCTTGGGGAAGCCGCTTTATTTGTACTGGCTGCACAACGGAGGCCAAGGTTTTGGGGCATATAGAGTAAGTATCGGAAGGATGTGTGCTTTGGCAAAAATCTATTTTATTTGCTCAAAAGATTTATACACCACTTCTCGTCTGCTGGAGCAGATGCCCAAAGGTGGCTTACCATTTTAAACTTTAAACAAAAATAGACACAAACACCACAATATTAAACAATAAATAAAAACAAAATTACAGGCATTCAGAGGCACAGGGAGCAGACAGAAGACAGCTCACACACACACAAGACGAAACAGATATGTTTTGAGCCCTCACTGAAAAGCCATTTGTTGCCTTATGTGCTTCTGAGGCATCTGGTGGGCCACTGTGAGATACAGGAAGCGGAACAAGATGGGCCTTTGGCCTGATCCTGCAGGGCTCTTATGATGGCTTCTGTTCTCCGTGGTAGGAATTTGTGCTTTGACAGGCAGGTGCAAGAGTTACGGAGAAGCAGAGCAGGATTTTTCAATTTCTGTGTTGCAAGAGGGCCAGTTGAGTGCTATGTAGGGCACACCTGAGCCCAGATATATCCTAAGTGCACATGGTTGTTACTATTGCAACTCTATAAAAGCAAAACTTTTGGGTATTTTAATCCTTTTTAAGGTTGGTGAATTTCTCCCACGGGAACTGGATTGCGAGCATTTCAATGAGGGGATGCTTGTAAATCTGCTTTGTAACTTGGAAACGAGGGGGTGGGGGAACCTCTGTCTAAAAAGCGAGTTAACTGCAACTTACACAAGTGTTTAAACGCTTCTTAACTCATCCAGAAAGGTTACCGGTTAGTACGAAAAGACAGCGAAGAAGAACTTGCCCTGTTGAGGACTCATGATGTGGAAGAGGGAAGCAGCTCTTTGGACAACAGGCAGAGAGACGGTGAGAAAGAAGAGGTAAGTTCCTTTTCTTTCTCAGTCGGAGTTGGCGTGATGTGAGAGGAGTGATCTTGTGTGTGGCAGTACAGTGTGTTGCTCTTGAATTTGTGACTCTTTTGTCACGCCTTCTCCTGCTTCCAGTTTCAGTTTGTGGACGTGTTCATGGACCAAGCCATTCATTCCATTGAGTACTGCCTTGGATGCGTCTCCAACACAGCGTCGTATCTGAGGCTCTGGGCTCTCAGCCTTGCTCACGCACGTAAGTAAACCCCCCTCCCCCCACAGTCTGTTATATTTCATTGTTGCCTGTTTTGATTTTAAAAACACATGAAATTCCAGGCGGGCCATCCTTATCCGCTGGTTCGGAACCTGTGGATCTGACTTGGCACAGGTTCCGAAACTTGTGCCACGAGGGCCTCCCCTGACCTCCCAGACGCGACTGGACGTGCCTTCCAGTCACGGATAGGAGACTTTCTGGGATGCAGGGAGGCTGCGTGAGGCTTCCCCTGGACGTGACCAGAGGGCATTTTCAGTCACATTGGAGATCCTCTGAGGGACCCACCTATGGATTCTGTGGTCAGTGTGTTTCAGCATTCATGGAGGCTCCCACAAATGCTGAAGGCTGATTATATATACATAAATGGTTGGCAACCTTCAGTCTGGGAAGACTATGGTATAAGCCTACAGCACCCGGTATTCCCAGGCGGTCTCCCATCCAAGTACTAACCAGGCCTGACCCTGCTTAGCTTCCAAGATCAGACAAGATCAAGCATCTGCAGGATAACAGTGCATTTCTTTTGTGCAGCATGAGCATTGCCTAAGGCAGACACAGAGACACACACCCACACACACACAGGTGGCATCCTTAAATATTTGTAATGGGAGTAAAATTTCTTTTTATTTTATAACTTTCTCCAATTCTTTAGTCCAAGGAAAAAGCCACTTTACTAGCCTTGCAAAAGCAAAATCCCTTGAGAACTCACTGACTTTTTGGAACCTCATTTGAGACTTTTCCTCTAAAGTTCTTTCTTTGTGTGTACCTGTGTTTTTTTTTTTTTAGAATTATCGGAAGTGCTCTGGGCGATGGTAATGAGAGTGGGTCTTCGTGTGGACGCGACTTACGGGATCATCTTGCTGGTCCCAGTTTCAGCATTATTTGTGGTTTTAACAATATTCATTCTTTTAGTCATGGAAGGCCTTTCAGCTTTTCTGCACGCAATACGACTTCATTGGTATGTCTTCCCTTCTAATCTGTTCATATTAGCAAAGCAAAGGCTGGCGTGCCAGGAAAACGTTTTTAGGTTGTATCCTGCGTTTACCTAGCCCCTTAAGTCACGACCGATTAAGCTTAGGATACAACCTTTGGGCCTCTTATTCAAACAGTGCGGGCTTTCGTTCTTCTTTCCTGAAGAATATATGGAAAGCTTTAGTGGCTAAAAAAAATGCCAAGGCTTTGAAAATGTTCAGACTCGACATTTGTGCATGCACGGCCTGAACCTTATGCGCAACAATTATAAAAGGGGCTAGATGTGGGTGTTCGGTGAACTTAATTGTGGTACCAATTGTTTTTTGTCTTCATTATAGGGTAGAATTTCAGAACAAGTTCTATGCAGGTGAAGGATACAAGTTCACACCTTTCTCCTTTCAAGACATTTCTTTACATTGCCGTGGATATGTTGCATAGCTTCTCTGCTGTAGACAGTACATCCCTGGGGTTGTCTGAAAGTAATCATGCGTCTGTACATGGAACATCGTTCTCCTACAGCTCGTTCTGGCAGAAGAGCGGGTTCCCCCCCACCAATTGCCTTATGATGCAGCCAAATAATGTCCTGTTTTATACACGCATACCTCTCACCTGGACATGGCAGTGTGGAACTTCTTGGCAAGGAGGCATAAAATGGTGTTTTCTTCTGCTATGAGTGCCCACAAATCATAACTTTAAAACAAATTCTGAGCATCTGATTGTTTCTCATAAGAACACTAAAGAGCATTTATTTCCTTTTCACAATCTTTAAATCTCTTTTCACTACCACTAATACTACCGCACTTTGGTGAAAGGTGATATCTGACAGCAGTCAGGAAGAAAGTCGCACTGTGCATTCAGTATTTCTTGGGAACTGTGAAGACTTCCTGTGGTATGTTTCTGAAGCGGGTTGAGATGGATACACGCTAGAACAAGAGCTGTGTACACTTCTGTGGTTGCTCACTCTGAGTTTTGACTAGGAGAGGAAGGATGGAAAAGGCACGCTGGATTTTGGGGTTTCCTTGGAATAATATATGACTCCAGTTTGTGTCTTGCCAGCACAGAGTAAGCTAATAGGGCACTTCCCACAAAGATTCTCTGCCTGGATTATTCTGCAAAGTGTGACGTAGTCTAGCAGAGGTCCTAATACCACTTGCTTAACTGAACCATTCCCTTGAAATAAAGCATCTGATCACAAAGTCTTTTTTTTTTTTTAATAGTCTTGCAACTTGGATAAGCACTACCTTGTTTGCTTTGGGTCGAGCAACAGCCTGTTCAAGTTCCAAAGCTTATCCTAGACACTAGTTATGCACTCCTTCCCTAGACATATCATTCCACTGATGGAAATCAATACTGGCAAAATCAGGTTCTGGTTTAATTTTGCTTTTGATGTAGCAGCCAGTTTGGTCTTGATTGAAACTCGGTTAGGCGAAGTGAATATAACTACCTTTTAGGAAGATTTTTTTTTAAGAAAAATAAAATGAAAATGGAAATATTTTATAAAAGTGCCAACGGAATAACTCTGGTCTTTTGTTTCGTACTCATCTTAAATAAAGACTCGATGGCTTGTTTTGAGAAAAGATATTCTGGCTTTAATTGTAGCTTAAAATGAATCCATGGTTTCATCTTCTAGTGGTGATGTGAATGTATAGCAGAGAGCAGCCTTTCCGCCTGCAGTACCTCTGGGGGCCACCAGAGGGCAGTGTCCCCCCTTGCCTGCAGCATTTTCCCCCTTGCCTCCAGTACCACTGGGAGCCACCAGAGGGCAGCATCTCTCCTTGCCTACAGTACTGCCGGAGGCCAGCAGAGGGCGGCCGCTCCTTCCCCAGCACCGCTCAGTGCTGCGCGCGAGGCCACGCCCCCCGCCGTTGCCCTGGAGACGGCCCGGCGTCGGTTGCGCGGGGATGGAGGACGTGCGGGTGCAGTGGCTGGGCCTGCGAGCGCGGCAGGCGCTGGGCGTGAAGGACGACGCGCCCTTCGAGGAGCTGCTCAACCGCGGCGACGGCGAGGAGGCCGAGCGCGTCCTGCACTTCCTCAACCAGAGCGCCGGCAGCGCCGAGGAGGGCGCCGCCTCCGCGCTCCTCCTCAGCCAGGAGCTGCGCCTCGAAGAGATCGACGTCGAGATCGGTGCGCATGCGCGGGCGGAGCGCCTCCGCGCATGCGCGGAGTGCACGCCTTTATATTCCTGCGGCCTGAGCCGGCCCATCTATGAGGCCAGCTGAGGCAGGTGCCTCAGGCACTGGCTGGAGGGGGCAGCGAGGAAAGTGTGTCTCTGAGCATGCACAGAGCGCACGCCTTTATAGTCCTGTGGCTAGGGCCGGCCCAGCCATGAGGCCAGCTGAGGCAAGTGCCTCAGGCACTGGCTGGAGGGGGCAATGAGGAAAGTGTGTCTCTGAGCATGCACAGAGCGCACGCCTTTATATTCCTGCGGCCAGGGCCGGCCCATCCATGAGGCCAGCTGAGGCAGGTGCCTCAGGCACTGGCTGGAGGGGGCAGTGAGGAAAGTGTGTCTCTGAGCATGCACAGAGCGCACGCCTTTATATTCCTGCGGCCAGGGCCGGCCCATCCATGAGGCCAGCTGAGACAGGTGCCTCAGGCACTGACTGGAGAGGGCAGCGAGGAAAGTGTCTCTGAGCATGCACAGAGTGCACATCTTTATATTCCTGCGACCAGAGCTGGCACATCCATGAGGCCAGCTGAGGCAGAGGGCGAAAGTGATGAAAGAATCTCTGAGCATGCACAGAGTGCACCCCTTTGTATACCTGTGGCCAGGGCCTATCCATGACACAAGCTGAAGCTGTTGCCTCATACATTAGATGGAGGAGGGGGGGGCAATGATGAAAGAGCGTCTCTGAGTATGCACAGACTTGCACCCCTTTGTGTACCTGCTGCCAGGGTTGGCCCATGCATGAGACCAGGCTGGCTTTTCTTTTGTCTTTTTTGGGGGGGTGTCAATTGTTGGTTTTGAAACTTTTTCTGTAGCCCCCCCAACTATTAGTGTATTACAAGTTCAGTAAATAAAAAAATTAATTCACACCTGAGTCTCTCCCTCTCCCCCATCCTCTACAGGTGCTCTTATATTTAGCACTACTGTCCCTCTTCACCCCAGCACAGTGTCTTTTCCAGTGGTTGTTTGCTGTCGTCTCTTCAGCATCTTTTTCGATTGTGAGCTCTCTTGGGGCAGGGAGCCGTTAGTTATTTGATATTCTGTGTAAACTGCTTTGGGAACTGTTGCTGGAAAGCAGTATATACTATAAATACTGTTAATGATAAAGCAGGTGTGTGTGAGCCGCTTAGAGGTGCTGTGGAATAAAACACTCTGCATGTGCTCCCATGACTAGGATGTTATCTTTTCTAGGTCTGATGCTTGGCTTCGTAAGAAGTCCCAAGTTTACCATTTGAACAGTTCATCTATTTCTGTATCCGTTCACTTCAGTGGAGGTGGGAACTCTGGGATATGCATAGCTGTCCCCTCTATCAGTTGGGAAGCCTGCCTATTTAACTTTTTTTTTTTAATGTAATATTTGTGTAACATTTGTCTCTGTGTTCTTTTGGAACAGACGTACCTTACGAAGATCGACTTGATGATGAAGATGAGTTTTCGGAGAGACTGGGTAGCGGCTCCTCCGCCTCTCTGATAGGTGGAAGTATGTAAAAGGAACACCATGTCAAAAACCTTGAGGTGTACAGAAACGATCGGGGCCAAACTAGATCTGGAAGATCCATAATTAGGATCTCTGTGGTGCTTTAAAGAACTACAGGCATCCCCCCCATATCTGTGGGGGATGCATTCCTGCTCCCTCATGGATACTGAAGGGGATATGGGATATGGATGGAGAGGATCCCATAGAGCAATGTCTCCCAGACTGTGGTTTGTGCTCTCACTGGTCACCATCAGAACGCCCGCCTGCTATTAACTCTGCCTGTGGAGTGTTTTTGTGTGGGGGGGTGACAGAGGGAGTGGGAACATAAATACGCGTACATATCTTGGCCTGGTTGTCATTATGGACGTACCAATAGCACAGGAAGTCCAGATTGCAGCAGAAGCTTGGTCCCAGGTTTCCAGCAGCTTGCAAGGGACTCTGTATATTCCTTTATTAGAGAGAGACCGGAAAAAGAGATCATCATCGTCTGAAATGGGAGAAAAACCCACGGCTGACCCTGTGTCTGTGATCTCTGTTGCATCAGGCATGAGTGCCATTGAGCAGGAACTGGGCATGGAGTCGAAGCGGGTTCGGACGTTTAAAGTAAGTCTTACCGTCATCCCTACTGATGCAATCTAGAAATGCTGGAGATCAATCCAGAGTGGTGGATCCTTCCTCCCATTTGGCAGGCCTGTGCAAATGTGAGGGGGTTTCCTCCTCAGTCCCAGGCTTGCCTGTTGCACAGTGGCGGGACTCAAGAAAAGCTCTGCTTTGGTGTTTGGCCATCCTTAAAGTGCTTTCTTCAGCATTCTGATCATTCCCAGGCTGGCCCGTTGGGAAAGGCTGAGGTTTTACTTGGTGGGAGTGGGCTTCCAGCCTCCCGGGGGGGGGGAAGTTTCCCTCATTATCACTCCCTGAGTTATGGTGCGTGCATGCTATAGAAATGATTTGACCTTCATTTGTCCATTTCAGAAAATGATCAAGCAGGAAGTTTATAACCTGTACTACCACCTGGCCTTGGATGACATCCCCGAAGACTTTCTAGAGAACGACGCTGTGTTCTTTCTCCGTGACACCACAGGTATTTTGGGCAGGCAACTTAAGCAGCAACTGTTACCCTGCAGATGCCTGATCTTCTGATCTCGGAAGCTAAGCAGGGTCAGGCCTGGTTAGTACTTGGATGGGAGACCGCCTGGGAATAACGGGTGCTATAGGCTTACACCATAGTCTTTCTAGGCAGAAGGTTGCCAACCATCTCCCTATACTGAACACTATCTCCTGATCTTGTCTGATCTCGGAAGCTAAGCAGAGTCAGGCCTGGTTAGTACTTGGATGGGAGACCGCCTGGGAATAACGGGTGCTGTAGGCTTACACCATAGTCTTTCTAGACAGAAGGTTGCCAACCATCTCCCTATACTGAACACTATCTCCTGATCTTGTCTGATCTCGGAAGCTAAGCAGAGTCAGGCCTGGTTAGTACTTGGATGGGAGACCGCCTGGGAATAACGGGTGCTGTAGGCTTACACCATAGTCTTTCTAGACAGAAGGTTGCCAACCATCTCCCTATACTGAACACTATCTCCTGATCTTGTCTGATCTCGGAAGCTAAGCAGAGTCAGGCCTGGTTAGTACTTGGATGGGAGACCGCCTGGGAATAACGGGTGCTGTAGGCTTACACCATAGTCTTTCTAGACAGAAGGTTGCCAACCATCTCCCTATACTGAACACTATCTCCTGATCTTGTCTGATCTCGGAAGCTAAGCAGAGTCAGGCCTGGTTAGTACTTGGATGGGAGACTGCCTGGGAATACCGGGTGCTGTAGGCTTACACCATAGTCTTTCCAGACTGAAGGTTGCCAACCATCTCCCTATACTGAACACTATCTCCCGATCCTGTCTGATCTCGGAAGCTAAGCAGGGTCAGGCCTGGTTAGTACTTGGATGGGAGACCGCCTGGGAACACCGGGTGCTGTAGGCTTACACCATAGTCTTTCGAGACTGAAGGTTGCCAACCATTAATGGGGTATTTTGATTGACAGACATTTGGGCTGAGAGTGGACTTGGCTGTTTCGAGATGGGTCCCCTCACGTTTCCCCTGTGATGCTCAAGCCCTAAAACCTGCCAGCAGCATTGCTTTTAAAACACCTTCTAAACACCTTGTGTGTCCGCCCCCCCCCCCGCTTAGAAACCGTCAGTGAACCAAATGACTTGACAGAAGCAGATGACGTCCTTCCTGAATTGCTGGAGTATGGCATGCTGAATAGCAGTACGCTGGTGTTGCTGAAGCAGATGATCTCACTGGTGAGCGTTTGGAGTTTATTTTTCCCCTGTCCAAAGCAATTTCTTCAGAGACTTCGACGCTGTGAGGTCAGGATCACCAAAGCCTCGGATGTTTCCAGCACAAGATGCTTGTGAGCATGAAGACCCCCCCCCAAAGGCTGGGCGCTGCCTCGAGCAGGTTCAAGTGCCGATTGCACCTCCTTGCCCAGACTCCTGAAGCTGCCCCACTGAGTCTGCCCATTGGTCTGCTGTCCCAGAGCAGTGGTTCTCAAACCTTTCAGCGCCAGGACCCACTTTTTAGAATGGCAATCTGCCGGGACCCACCGGAAGTTATGTCATTAACCTGGAAGTGATGTTGTGGCTGGACGTGACATCATCAAGCAGGAAAATTTTAAACCCCCCCCCACAACAAATCAAATCAATAAATTAATGAAGTAAATAAAAATTTTACAAAAGGTATGCATTTAAACGTTTATTTAAAATAAAAAAGAATCCTCCTAGCCCACCCAAGCAGTTACTGATCTGTTTTTAAAAAAAATCCCCAGACATCCCAAAGGCTGCATTCCTGTCCACACTTACCTGGGAGTAAGCCCCACTGACTTTCATTGTTCAAAGCCTATACATAGTAGCCTGTTAAAAGT
This sequence comes from Tiliqua scincoides, assembly GCF_035046505.1. Taxonomy (NCBI): domain Eukaryota; kingdom Metazoa; phylum Chordata; class Lepidosauria; order Squamata; family Scincidae; genus Tiliqua; species Tiliqua scincoides. The sequence goes on from NC_089834.1 coordinate 15,004,011, forward strand.
ACAGATCTGTTACATTTCCCCAAACACAGTCACAGACCATGGCAGCATGGAATTTAATATATTAAAAATAAAACGCACACTGAAACGAAAGGAGACCCACCTGAAATTTGCTCACGGCCCACCTGGTGGGTTCCAAACCACAGTTTGAGAAACGCTGTTCTGAAGGGATGTTTGTCTTCCTCTCTCACAGTACTAGACGCTAGGGTCATCCTGTGAAATGAACTGAAATAGGATTGGGCAAATTCATGGAGGATGCATCCATTGGAGTCAGTCATGGTGGCTGTGTGCTCTCTCTCCTGCTGGTGGGCTTCTTGGAAGCAACTGCTCATCCACTGTGGGAAAGAGGGTGCCGGACTAGATAGGTTTCTGGCCTGATCCACCGCACCTCTCCACGTGAACTTCATGATCGTTTTTGAAACAGTCCTTTGAAATGCCTTTCCTAACGATCTCGGAACTGCTTCTGGATTCCAGGTCTTCCTGCCGACGATGAGTCATAACCCGTACGATGCGGACGAGTCTCCCATTCACCCAGACTCTGAGAAAGCAGAGGGTGAAGACTCCCAGCTTGCAGCCCCGCCGAGAAGCAAGGCGGTTCAGCTGGGCAGCTGCCTCATCCTCAGGAACGAGTTGTTAATGAACATGCAAAAGTTCTTGAACCACATTCAGAGAACCATCCAGCAGATCGAAGGCAAGTCTCAGACTGATTTCACAGGTGCCTCCGCTTCCCCTCCCCCACTGTTATTAAAATTGGCCTCTCTCTTTTCATTTGTCTTTCCTGTACAGAAGTAGGATGGAGAAATCTTTTCAGTCTCACCAAAGCAGATTTCCTTGCCCCCTTTCCCCGTCTTTATTCTTCAAAACAGCAGGCAACTGGCAGGCTGCCCATAAACCCATTTTTTTTTCCAGATGGTTTTATTGCAACTATTATTCTATATACAATTCATAGAACCCTCAATTTCTCCAGATGTCTCCCTTTCAATGTGTGGTCATCATCCTGGTTGCACCTTATAAGCCTTTGCAGGCAGCCGGTTCTCAGGATTTTATCTGTCTCTTGTCAGCTGACTTTATCACATTTTAATCACACTTCACATTCCTCTACATCAGTGGTTCCCAACCTGGGGAACATGTACCCCCAGGGTTACTTACCAAGACCTTTAGAAGTAAGAACATAAGAACAGCCCCACTGGATCAGGCCATAGGCCCATCTAGTCCAAGCTTCCTGTATCTCTCAGCGGCCCACCAAATGCCCCAGGAAGCACACCAGGTAACAAGAGACCTGCATCCTGGTGCCCTCCCTTGCATCTGACATAGCCCATTTCTAAAATCAGGAGGTTGCACATACACATCATGGCTTGTAACCCGTAATGGATTTTTCCTCCAGAAACTTGTCCAATTCCCTTTTAAAGGGGTCCAGGCCAGATGCCATCACCACATCCTGTGGTAAGGAGTTCCACAGACCGACCACACGCTGAGTAAAGAAATATTTTCTTTTGTCTGTCCTAACTCTCCAAACACTCAATTTGGGTGGATGTCCCCTGGTTCTGGTGTTATGTGAGAGTGTAAAGAGCATCTTTCTATCCACTCTGTCCATCCCCTGCATAATTTTGTATGTCTCAATCATGTCCCCCCTCAGGCGTCTCTTTTCTAGGCTGAAGAGGCCCAAACGCCATAGCCTTTCCTCATAAGGAAGGCGCCCCAGCCCAGTAAGTGCTTGAAAAAGAACTGAATAATGGTGGTAAATGGCAGGTCTGTATTAGAATGCCTTGTGAGGCTAATATAAGGGGTGCAATTTATGGAAATGGACTGCCAAGGGGATGCAAGTGAAAAAATTTTGGGAACCACTGTTCTACATGCTCCTTCAGTGACTATTGGTCTCCCATCCAAGGCCAATCTAAGGCTGATCCTGCTTAGCATCCAAGGAAGGGCAACAGCTCAAACTTCAGACCACATCTCCTGTCCCAGCTACCCACACAGTCCAACCTAACATTCTATCTCCCCACCACCTTGGTACTGCTTTCCCTGGAATGCACTGCAGACCTTGTCTGCAAATCTTACTTCTCTGGTGACCACAAGTATCTTTGTATACATCAGAACACCTCAGCTGTGAAGAAAATGACGCTAAGACCAATTCCACAACACGAAGAAAAATTGTGAGGAGCAGATCACTGAAGCCAACCACATTTTTGCCCAACAGGGGAAATTAAGCTAGAGATGCCCATTGTCAACTTAGACGGTGATGTGAATTACCTTGCCGCTGACCGAGATGTGATTGACATGCTGGAGCTTACGGCCACCAATTGGCTCACGTTGATCTCCTCGGTGGATGAGGGGCTACAGAAGAAGGTCCCCCAGGTAATGCTGTTACGGGAAGGGATATTGTTTTCCACATCATCTTCCTCCTATAAGGAACATCGACCGGGTTACTTTGCTTTGGGAGAAGAGACCATTGGAGTTTGCAGTGGTCTGTTTGAGCAGTCAGTTGTGGGTTGTAATCATTTGTGAAAATAGGGTTTGGGCAAGCCTGATGGGAGCTGGGTTGTGAGAAGGCTTTTCTTGCGTCTGTCCTGAACCCACAGCCAAAGTTCTTGCGTTTTGAGAAAGAAAATCCGCTCTCCAGCCCTTCTCTCTACACCATTCACGTTCTTCTCGATCACTGTCCACTTCTGGATGTGCCCCACCAATTCAGGGTCTCCAGCTGCCTCAGCACAACCCTGGTGGGGGAGCAGCCACTGGCACTGTACAGCTCATGCATGGCCCTATGTTCTGTCCTCCCACTGTGCCCTGACACAAGGTTGGTGGCTCCTTGCAGGATGAGGGCCTCCCCACTTTGGGGCAATGCTGGTCATTGACCACAGGGCTGGACATGGGGGAGAGATGGTCCAGGGCTTCATAAGGCACTCAGGGCAGGTGACTGGTATTGAGAGGCATCTGGACAGGCTACCTGCGAGCTGCTCAGCTACTCCCTTGGGCTTGGGTAAGCCTAGGGAAGGAAACAGGAGGAGGAGGTTGAAGCAGCCCCATCTCGCTGAACCCTGGTTGGGGATCCAGGCTGCTGGGCCCAGCACCCCCTTTTCCCTTGGGCCAGGAAGGACTTGCACACCAGCAGAGCACGCCCCTCTCGTAGAAACCCCACCTGAGAAACTTACCGTTGTGTTCCTCCAATCACCTTGTTTCTCAGTGAAAAAGCCCCAGATGCTCCATGGTTTTGAGCATACGGCTGTCCCCTTTTGAGCTCCGGGATCCCCTTTTCAGTATGGGCCAATCAGTTGCAAGGCATTGGCTTGTGAGAAGAAAACTGTCATGCTGAACAGGGGCGGTGTGGTGCTTGCCTTTGTCCTGACTGCCCTTGTGGCCCATCCTGTTTCCTCTCGCCTTCAGGGGAACGGCCCGCTGGCTGAAATTGACTTGTGGCGTGAGAGGAACGCCACCTTGAGCGCCCTCACCGAGCAGCTCAAACTGCCGACAGTCAAAAA